>NC_134358.1:10355484-10492984 GCF_048569485.1 Anomaloglossus baeobatrachus | reverse complement strand
TAGGGACTAGGATGGGCACATTACTATAGGATAGGGACTAGGATAGGCACATTACTATAGAATGGGGACAAGGCTGGGGACATTACTATAGGATGGGGACAAGGTGGGCACAATACTATAGGATGGGGACATTACTATAGGATAGGGACTAGGATGGGCACATGACTATAGAATGGGGACAAGGCTGGGGACATTACTATAGGATGGGGACAAGGTGAGCACATGTCTATAGGATGGGGACAAGGTGGGCACATTACTATAGGATGGGGACAAGGTGGGCACATTACTATAGGATGGGGACAAGGTGGACACATTAATATAGGATGGGGACAAGGTGGGCACATGTCTATAGAATGGGACAAGGTGGGCACATGTCTATAGAATGGGACAAGGTGGGCACATTACTATAGGATGGGGACAAGGTGGGCACATTACTATAGGATGGGGACAAGGTGGGCACAGTACTATAGGATGGAGACTAGGATGGGCACAGTACTATAGGATGGGGACAAGGCTGGTGACATTACTATAGGATAGGGACTAGGATGGGCACAGTACTATAGGATATGGGGACAAGGCTGGGGACATTACTATAGGATGTGGACAAGGCTGGGGACATTACTATAGGATAGGGACTAGGATGGGCACAGTAATATAGAATAGGGACAAGGCTGGGGACATTACTATAGGATAGGGACTAGGATGGGCACATGACTATAGAATGGGGACAAGGCTGGGGACATAACTATAGGATAGGGACTAGGATGGGCACATGACTATAGAATGGGGACAAGGCTGGGGACATTACTGTAGAATGGGGACATTACAAGGATGGGCACAATACTATTGGATGGGGACATTATTACTATAGTATGGGGACAGTACTATAGGATGGGGACTATGATGGGCACATTACTGTAGGATAGGGACATTACTACAAGGGGACAAGGATGGGAAACATGACTATAGAATAGGGATAATGCTGGGGACATTACTATAGGGTGGGGACAAGGTTGGCACATTACTATAGAATGGGGACAGTACTATAGGATGGGGACATTGCTAGAAGGGGACAAGGATGGGGAACATTACTATAAGATGGGGGACAAGGATGGACACATTACCATAGATTGGGGACAAGGATGAACACATTACTATAACATGGGGACAAGGATGGGGAACATTACTTTAGGATGGAGACAAGGATGAGCACATTACTGTGGGATGGGGACTAGGATGGGGCACAATACTACAAGGGGACAAGGATGAGCACATTACTGTGGGATGGGGCACAATACTACAAGGGGACAAGGATGAGCACATTACTGTGGGATGGGGACTAGGATGGGGCACAATACTACAAGGGGACAAGGATGAGCACATTACTGTGGGATGGGGCACAATACTAAAGGGGACAAGGATGAGCACATTACTGTGGGATGGGGACTAGGATGGGGCACAATACTACAAGGGGACAAGGATGAGCACATTACTGTGGGATGGGGCACAATACTAAAGGGGACAAGGATGAGCACATTACTGTGGGATGGGGACTAGGATGGGGCACAATACTACAAGGGGACAAGGATGAGCACATTACTGTGGGATGGGGCACAATACTAAAGGGGACAAGGATGAGCACATTACTGTGGGATGGGGACTAGGATGGGGCACAATACTACAAGGGGACAAGGATGAGCACATTACTGTGGGATGGGGACTAGGATGGGGCACAATACTACAAGGGGACAAGGATAGGCACGTTACAATAATATGGGGAACATTACTAAAAGATGTTGGTCAAAATTTCTATATAGTGCTAATTGTAAGACTATTAGTTACAAGAAAGGAATAAAATGTAAACAAAAATGTTTATATTTAAACAAAGAATGTGCACGTTTGCTATAATCAACAAGTGAAAATGTTCAAAATCAGTGATCCCAAGGTGTGTAAAAAACAATATATATGGTACCAATAAAAATGTCACTTTGTCCTGCAAAGAATGCGGCCCCCCAAATTATTTTTTGTCTTCTGTGCGGCCCATACACCCAGCCGAGTTTGAGACCCCAGATCTAGTCCCACCCCCGAATTAAAGCAGGATTCACTAAATCATCGCAGACAGATGTCCGTCCAACCTCTTTGTAAAGACTTCCATTGCAGGAGACCTCACCACCTCTCGTGGTCGCCTGTTCCACTCATTGATCACTCTCACTGTCACAGTTTTTTCTAATATGTAATCTGTGTCTCCTATCAGTTTCATCCATTGCTTCTAGTCTTTCCTTGTGAAAATGAGAATAAAACTGATCCCTCTACAGTGTGACCGCCTGTAAGATATTTGTAGACCGCTATTAAGTCTCCTCTCAGTCTTCTCTTTTGCAGCTAAACAATCCTAAATCCTGTAACCGTTCCTCATAGGACATGGTTTGCAGTCCAGTCACCATTCTGGTCACTCTTCTCTGAACTTGCTACAGTTTGTTGATGTGTTTTTTAAAATGTGGTGCCCAAAACTGGACCCAATATTACAGATGAGGTCTGACCAAAGAGGAGTAAAGGGGGATAATGACTTCACGTGATCTAGACTGTATGCTTCTGTTATTACATCCTAGAATGGGGTTTCCTCTTTTGCTGCTGCATCACTCTGTTGACTCCTGTGCAGTCTGTGATCTATTAATATACCTAAGTCGTTTTCACACATGCTGTTGGATAGCTCTATTCCTCCCATGCTGTATATGTCACACATGCTGTTGGATAGCTCTATTCCTCCCATGCTGTATATATCACACATGCTGTTGGATAGCGCTATTCCTCCCATGCTGTATATGTCACACATGCTGTTGGATAGCTCTATTCCTCCCATGCTGTATATGTCACACATGCTGTTGGATAGCTCTATTCCTCCCATGCTGTATATGTCACACATGCTGTTGGATAGCTCTATTCCTCCCATGCTGTATATATCACACATGCTGTTGGATAGCGCTATTCCTCCCATGCTGTAGATGTCACACATGCTGTTGGATAGTTCTATTCCCCCCATGCTGTATATATCACACATGCTGTTGGATAGTTCTATTCCTCCCATGCTGTATATGTCACACATGCTGTTGGATAGCTCTATTCCTCCCATGCTGTATATGTCACACATGCTGTTGGATAGCGCTATTCCTCCCATGCTGTATATGTTACACATGCTGTTGGATAGCGCTATTCCTCCCATGCTGTATATGTCACACATGCTGTTGGATAGCGCTATTCCTCCCATGCTGTATATATTACACATGCTGTTGGATAGCGCTATTCCTCCCATGCTGTATATGTCACACATGCTGTTGGATAGCGCTATTCCTCCCATGCTGTATATGTCACACATGCTGTTGGATAGCTCTATTCCTCCCATGCTGTATATATCACACATGCTGTTGGATAGCTCTATTCCTCCCATGCTGTATATGTCACACATGCTGTTGGATAGCGCTATTCCTCCCATGCTGTATATGTCACACATGCTGTTGGATAGCGCTATTCCTCCCATGCTGTATATGTCACACATGCTGTTGGATAGCTCTATTCCTCCCATGCTGTATATGTCACACATGCTGTTGGATAGCTCTATTCCTCCCATGCTGTATATGCTCTTTTCATTATTCTTGCAGAGATGTATGATTTTGCATTTCTCCCTGTTATAAACCATTCTATTAGTTGCTGCCCATGGTTCCAGCTTGTTTAGATCTTGTTGAATCCTCTCTCTCTTCTCTAGTATTAGCTATTCTTCCTAACTTTGTGTCAGCAGCAAATTTAATCAGTTTACCCTTAATTCCTTCATCTAAATCATTGATAAAGATGTTGAACAAAACGTGGCCCAGGACAGAGCCCTGTGGTACCCACTTGTGACAGTCTTCCAGCTGGATGTGCATCCATTTATGACCACTCTTTGACTATACTCTGTGAGAGTCCACATCACTACACTCTATGAGAGTCCTCATCACTGCACTCTGTGAGAGTCCTCATCACTACACTCTGTGAGAGTCCTCATCACTACACTCTGTGGGAGTCCACATCACTACACTCTGTGGGAGTCCACAATACTACACTCTGTGGGAGTCCACAACACTACACTCTGTGGGAGTCCACAACACTACATTCTGTGGGAGTCCACAACACTACACTCTGTGGGAGTCCACAACACTACATTCTGTGAGAGTCCACATTACTGCACTCTGTGGGAGTCCACATCACTACACTCTGTGGGAGTCCACATAACTACACTCTTTGAGAGTCCTCATCACAATGTCAAAAAGAAATCAAGCTAGCAAAATTAGCTACTGAAACAAAAATTACCAAGGACATTAAAATAAATCTCAATTTTGTTTTATTAATACATTAATGCCAAAAATGAAAACAAAGGATAGTATTGGCCCCTTAAAATATAATAACAAGTTAATTATAGAGGACAAAGAAAAGACTGAGATATTAAATACTCATTTCTCATCTGTGTTCACCAACGAACTGACTGTTCCAGGGATCATTCAACAAATGAAAAATCAAAGTTCACCACCCGATATAATTCATTTAACACAAGAAGAAGTACGCCTGCGTCTGAGTAATGTAAACATTGACAAAGCCCCCGGGCCAGATGGCATTCATCCATGGATACTGAGGGAGCTGAGGCTAGTAATTGACAAACCGCTGTATCTTATCTTTTTAAACTCACTGGTAACAGGGTTGGTGCCTTAGGATTGGAGGATTGCTGATGTGGTACCGATATTTAAGAAAGGTAAGAAGGTGGATCCACGCAACTACCATCCAGTAAGCCTGACATCAGTAGTGTGGAAATTTTTTTAGGGCATTTTAAGGTATGACATGCAAAAATATATTGCAGAAAATAATATAATAACTGACAGACAGCATGGATTAATCAAATATAAGTCATGTCTGACTAACATGTTGAAGTTCTATGAGGGGGTAAGTGCAAACCTGGATATTGGTAATGCAGCTGAGGGGATTTATTTGGACTTTGCAAAGGCATTTAATACATTACCACATAATAGCCTTATACTAAATCTCCAGAATCAAGTACTAGGGGAAACTATATGCAACTGGGTAAGGAATCTGCTAAAAAATAGGAAACATGGAGTAGTTATAAATGGTATATTCTCTAAATAGGCTTGTGACGACACAGACTTTTTCAATGTGTGTTGTGGGTTACATTTCTTACATTAGCCAGACGTATTGTTCTTCTGTGTGTTAAGGTGGCTTTACACACTGCAACATCGCAAACGACATCGCTGTAACGTCACCGGTTTTGTGACGCTACAGCGACCTCCCCAGCGACATTGCAGTGTGTGAAACACATCAGCGACCTGGCCCCTGCTGTGAAGTTGCTGATCGCTACAAATCATTCAGGACCATTCTTTGGTCCTTTGTTTCCCGCTGTGCAGCAAAGTCTCAGTGTGTAAAAGGACTTTACAGCGACTTTGTTAGCGACTTCCCTTTCAAAAAGCTGCTTTACAACGTCCCCAAAGACAAGCTAGGTCGTTCTGCAGGTCCGGATCGCTGTTGCGTCGTTGGCCAGGTTTGCCTGTTTGACAGCTCACCAGAGACTTTGTAGCGATCCCGGCCAGGATGGGATCGCTGGTGGGATCGCTAGAAAGTCTCAGTGTGTAAAGGGGCCTTTAACTTATGCTTGCTAAACTATTGTTTCTGCCAGACCACTCTGAGTGTTCATTGTAATGTAGTTGTGTATTGCTAATCTAAATTACCTCAGTGGCCATTGTCTAGTTTGTGGATTGCAGACTACATGTAAATATCCTCAGTCTTTCTGTCCATATCATTTAAATGAATATTATCCATGCAGCTTGAAATTCATCCAAGAAGAGAAGCAACCTTGTACAATCAATCCGATTGTTTCTATGCTTCTGTTAATACATCCTAGAATGGTGTTTGCCTTTTTTGCTGCTGCGTCACACTGTTGACTCATGTTCAGTCTTTGATCTATTGGTATACCTAAGTATTTTTCACACATGCTGTTGGACAGCTCTATTCCTCCCATGCTGTATATGCTCTTTTCATTATTCTTGGCAAGATGTATGACTTTGCATTTTTCCCTGGTATAAACCATTCTATTAATTGCTGCCCATGGTTCCAGCTTGTTTAGATCTTGTTGAATCCCCTCTCTGTCTTCTCTAGTATTAGCTATTCCTCTGAGCTTTGTGTCATCAGCAAATCTAATCAGTTTACCCTTAATTCCTTCATCTAAATCACTGATAAAGATGTTGAACAACACGGGCCCCAGGACAGAGCCCTGTGGTACCCCATTTGAGACAGTCTTCCAGCTAAATGTGAAGCCATTTATGACCACTCTTTGACTCTGATCACTAAGCCAGTTACCAGTCCATCTAACAGTTGCCTCGTCCATTCCACACACTTGGTGATTTTTTCAATAAGGATTGTATGAGATACTTTGTCAAATGTTTTGCTGAAGTCAAGATATACTATATCTACTGCATTTCCCTGATTCACTCTGTTGTCACGCTCCCGGTGTCCCGGCAGCACTCCTTACCCACTGATCTGGTCGCACCATCGCGGCACCGCTCCTTGACCACTGATCCTGCCCATGTGTCCTCCGATCATGGCTGCCGCTTCCGCTCGTGCTCTCCTACGTCCTGCTCCTGGTCTCAGGAGTCTGACTCTGAGTCTTAGACTCATGCCTCTGTATAGGACCGGGCCGCGCCCACTCTCCTGGTCTTATGGGCCCAGCACACCTTAAGCAGGATATGACATAGGGCTGTGCTGGGTATATGGGACTGGCCTTTCCATGTGGGCGGGGCCTGATCAATGTGTCTTGAAGCTTAGTCTTGTGAGCTAGGTGCTCAGGTCCTGTTACCAGTACCATTGCCTGACGTTCCTACTCGACACGTGTACCGGAATCCTGTACTGTCTCCGTTTTCAGGAACTCTGAAGCCCCAGTGACTTTGTCCTACCCGTTCCCTGTGGGATGCTGTCCCTGCCCCGTTAGTGCTCCGGCTACCGTGCATCCAGGCCTCCGGTGGGGTGCACGGTCCAGTGGATCCACCTCCTGGACCTAACAGTTTGATCAGGCCATGGATTCCGCCGGAGCACAACCGTCCGAACTGGGCGAACTGCGCCAGGAACTGGTGCGATAGCGGAGACCTTGACCCGTATATTGAATTTCTTGACGTCTGTGGACCACCATTTGTTTACGCTACAGACCGCCGCCTCGACCCTGTCGACGCAGCGAACAGCGACTACGTTTGAACCCGTTGTCTCCCCGGCCTCGCAACTCCGCCTCGCTGCACCGCCTCGCTATGCGGGAGATCCCAAGACCTGCAGAGGCTTCTTGAACCAGTGCTGCCTGCATTTCCAGTTGCTTCAGCACCTGTTTGTTTCGGACCAAGCAAAAGTGGCATTTATGATGTCCCACCTGGAAGGCGAAGCATTGGCCTGGATAAATCCATTGTGGGAGAACGAGGATCCGGTAACGACCGACATCTGGGAATTCCTTCAGGCTTTTCTAAGTACCTTTGATGAACCGGGACGCACTACCGTGGTTACCTCCTCGCTCCTCCGGTTGCGCCAAGGAAGCCTGACGGTGGGCCAGTATGCCATCCAGTTCCGCACGCTTGCCTCCGAGCTAGGCTGGAACAACAAGGCATTGACTGCCGCCTTCTGGGAGGGGCTCTCCGGTCGCATCAAGGACGAATTAGCCGGTCGTGATGTTCCCCGTACCTTGGATGCTTTGGTATCTCTAGCCAGCCGGATTGATCTCCGTTTTCAAGAGCGAACCAAGGAAGTATCCCGGGAGAAACGACCAATCCGTCACATCTCCATTCCGCAGAGGTCTACCGTTCCCCCGCCACTGCCGTCCTGTGATTCTACTCCCGAACCCATGCAAATCGACCGACTAAGCCAAGCTGAACAACGCCGAGCAGAGCGACTCGCCCGGGGCCTCTGTTTCTATTGTGGAAGCGGTACACACCTGCTTCGTTCTTGCCCTGAGAGACCAGGTAGACCCCAAGTCCAAGGGATGGTGGGAACCGCCACCCTTGGTACCGGAATCCCCTCAGTCCCGGTTACACAGACTGTCCAGGTAACGACTGAGAAGACCCGGTTCACGGCAGAGGCTCACATTGATTCAGGGGCAGTGGGTAATTTCATCCTACAAGCTACAGTGGACCGATATCGGATACCTGTCCTCCCGCTTGCTAAACCCCTCTGGTTCGCCTCCGTGGACGGAAAACCATTATACGTACCCGTCTTGTATACAACCGAACCAGTGAGACTCCGTGTTGGTGCTCTGTACACTGAGACTATTGCTTTCTATGTCATCCCGAGAATGGCTCCCGCGCTCCTGCTGGGTCTGCCCTGGCTACAACTCCATGACCCTGACATCATTTGGCGCTCTGGCGCAATCACTCGCTGGGGTCCCTTGTGCGATGATAACTGTCTGCAGCCCATTCCTCAGTCCCTGGTACGTGAGTCTGTCAAGCCGCCGGAAGAAGAAGAGACGACGCAGTCCAGCATCGTTCCACAGTCCCTAGCATTTGAGTCTTTGATACCACCAAAAGATGGGACAAACCAGTCTGGCGTTGGTCACAATGAACTTGTTCCGGTGACTACGTTACCCCTGGCACAGGCTCCTCCTGGGAAGTCCTTCGTTGCAGAGTCTGACAGACCCGAGGTCCTTCAGTGGGTGCATTCATTGGAGACGACCGAACACGCCAGTCAGGAGGACACCCTGAGTGCTATTGCTCGGGCCCATTGGTGGCCATCTCTTTCTCAGGATGTCGCCTCTTTTGTCTTTGATTGTCTGTCCTGTGCCCGGTCCGAGACACCCGAGCCGGTCGTTCTCGATACCCTCTCTTCTACCGCCTGTACTGCCGAGCCGGTCGTCCACGCTTCCCCCTCTCCTGCTGCCAGTACCTTCCCTCTCCTTGTTGCTGCTGACCAGGGTTCTCTGGTACGGGATATTGTGGCCATGAAAACCGTACGGGGTAGGCAGTCCTTCCTTGTCGATTGGGTGGGTTATGGTCCTGAGGCCCGGTCCTGGCTGTCCCGGAAGTACAGTGCTGCTCCTCTCCTGCGCGACTTCATGTCCCGGTCGCGGGGAGGGGGTCATAAAGGGGGAGGTATTGTCACACTCCCGGTGTCCCGGCAGCACTCCTTACCCACTGATCCGGTCGCACCATTGCGGCACCGCTCCTTGACCACTGATCCTGCCCACGTGTCCTCCGATCATGGCTGCCGCTCCCGCTCGTGCTCTCCTGTGTCCTGCTCCTGGTCTCAAGAGTCTGACTCTGAGTCTTAGACTCATGTCTCTGTATAGGACCGGGCCGCGCCCACTCTCCTGGTCTTATGGGCCCAGCACACCTGAAGCAGGATATGACATAGGGGGGGCTGTGCTGGGTATATGGGACTGGCCTTTCCATGTGGGCGGGGCCTGATCAAAGTGTCTTGAAGATTAGTCTTGTGAGCTAGGTGCTCAGGTCCCCTTGAGCCGTGTCCCGTTACCAGTACCATTGCCTGACGTTCCTACCCGACACGTGTACCGGAATCCTGTACTGTCTCCGTTTTCAGGAACTCTGAGGCCCCAGTGACTTTGTCCTACCCGTTCCCTGTGGGACGCTGTCCCTGTCCCGTTAGTGCTCCAGCTACCGTGCATCCAGGCCTCCGGTGGGGTGCACGGTCCAGTGGATCCACCTCCTGGACCTAACACCTGTGATGGTGGAATATTGTGGATTGTGTACCATTTTGTGTGGGTTAATGTTTGGGCGTGGTTCACTGTCCATTATGTGTTCCTTGTGTGTGTGTACATTGTCCTATTTGCAGGTTTAATTCCTCCCCTGCCAGTTTTTTGTTCCTAAGTCGGGGGAGGGGGCGTGAGATCCACCTAAACTCTCTGCTTACCTGATAAATTGGGCAGTCTATTTGAGAACTTTAAGGAAGAAGGATTGATCCTCTGGGAGAAACTGGCTTCTCAGAGAGATGGGGACATTTATGCCACTACTGGACAATGTTACCCTCTGTTTTGTGGATTATGTTATGGACCGTTTTGATTTGCTTGGAATAAATGCTATTCGGATTGTACAGCCATCTCTCGCTCTGTTGATTCTGTGATATGGGAGCAGGACCCCGTGACACACCCAGTCAGTGATTTTGTCATAGAAGGAAATTAAGTTAGTCTGACATGACTTATTAGTCACAAACCCATGCTGGCTCAGGTTAATTACTTCATTCTCATCCAGGTACTTGCAGAAATGTTGTTTAATAATTTGTTCAAAGATCTTTCCTGGTATGGAAGTCAGGCTCACAGGCCTGTAGTTTCCTAGGCCCACCTTCTTCCCCTTTTTGAAGATAGGGACAACATTTGCTCTTCTCCAGTCTTCTGGAACGTCTCCTGTTCTCCAAGAATTTTCAAAATTTATGAAGTGTGGTTCTAATATTTCCTCTGCTATCTCCTTCAGTACTCTGGGGTGAAATTCATGTGGACCTGGGGACTTGAATTCATTAATGTTAGCTAAGTATTCCCTCACTATCTCTTTGTTTATTGATGGCCTGGATTCTTCTAATCCTACAATAGAACGGTAACAGCTTTTATATCATGGTGAATGATTTCCTCAGTACACAGGTTGAACTTGATGGACCAGGGGCTTTATTCACCGTATGTAACTATGTAACTGCACTCTGTGATCGTCCTCATCACTACACTCTGTGAGGTTCCTCATTATGGCACCAACATTCTATCTTTTTTTTTTGCAAGATTCTAGGCTGATACATCTTGTGATATGTAGTCCATGCCCGTTCTGCTCCTGCCTATGTTGTAATCCACTGCCTGCAGTTTTGGAGCAGCTGCACTACAATGTGACTGTCCCCAGGTGATGGTGAAGCCTCCCTCTTCTCCCACCATGGATGGTCCCTGGGGGCTAACGGCATCTTCTCTTACACAGAAGGGAATTGCTTAGAGCGTTTTCCCAGTGAGACAGATCAGATGGTTGTGTTTGGTTCCTTGAAGTAGGATCACGAGGATGTTACTGTAAGTTTCTAAATTGAGCATGTGATGAAGCCCCCAGAGACCCCCATGCTTCACCCTCCTAGTGTCAGCACAAAGCAGAACTTAAAGTGACACTTACTGTCATGATTCGTGTATGGCTCTTCCGTTCCTGAGCCAGTGCATGTATCCTGCCTGCCTCCGGGAGGGGACTGTTTGTTCTGGCTTCGTTCCGGGGGTCACGCCACCATATCTTGGTGCTGATACTTCTGGGACACCGCCAGTGATATTTCCGTCTTTGCTGTGTGCTTTGTGCCTGTGAAATGTTCTCTGGTTCTTTTCCTGCTACCTGTCACGCTCCCCGGGTCCTTGGCTCCCCTCCCCGGGTCCTCTACTCCGCTCCCCGGGTCCTCAGCCCCGCTCCCCGGCTCACCTGCCACGCTCCCCGGGTCCTTGGCTCCTGTGCCCGTCCTTCCCAGGCCCCCTGGTCTCCGATCGCGGCGCCCGACGGCTTCCCAGGCCCTGGCCGGCTCCCCTGCGTCCTCTTCTCAGCCTCCTTCCCTGGCTTCTGGCACCCGGGCTGCGCGCATGCGCATTAGGGCGCGCGCGCGGTCACTGACCCTTTCTTAAAGGGCCAGCGTCCATTAACAGGAAATGAGGCCAAACAGGTACAGGGTATAAAGGGGTGTATTGTCCAAGAGGGCGGGGCCTGATCTTCGTGTTTTCCAAGCTAGGAGTCAGGTTTCCTTGTGTCGTCTTGCCATACTCACGTATCTCTCTTCTAGAGCTGATCCTGCCTCGCCAGCCGGTCCTGCTGAATCCCGAACCCCGCACGCTGTCCGTCTGCCATCTGACAGTCCGTACCATCTTGGATCCCTGCTGTGACCCGTCATCTCGCTCCAAAAGGTTCCGGACCCCGCCTGACATCATCTCGGCTTCCGAACCTGAGCTACGTCACCCGGACTACCATCCGTGACTCCATGGTCCCAGGGACTTCTTCGGTACCTTCACTTGCACGGACTGTTCTACTGCCCATACTGCTGCAGCTACCGGACTCCTTACCACCATCTTAGAGTTCGGCCCAGTGGATCCACCTCCTGGGTCTGCCCGACCGCCTGACCCTGACACTACCCAGTACTGTTTGTCCTGACCTCTGCTCCCCATTGCCCGACCTGACTTCCATCCCTCTTGCCTGACCTGACCTGACCTCCATTTCCCCAGCTTGTTCTTATCTCCGTTTCTTCTGCCCATCCATACCTCTATCCCTCCTACCCGCCCTTTTGTCTATACCTCCCTGTCTTCCAGTCTCCTGTCCTGTTGTGTGTTTCCCACTCCCTCCCCTGTGCTTACTTGATCTCACAGTATCCGACCTCGGCTCTGTTCTTTGACTTTGGCTTGTGTTCTCCTCGGTACGGACGTGACATCCTGGCATAGACCCTGACTGATCGACTACCCCTGCTCTTGTTAGCGACCTCTACTGGGCTTTTGTCTAAAGACACTCAGGAGTTCTTTTCCTACTTTGGTCCCTGCTCCCCGTACTGGTACCTTGACACTTACTGTATCCATCAGAGTAGAGATCAATGACGGGTGAGAAGGGACGGCCACTGAACTCCTCGCCTTGATTTAATAAGGCGTCCTTCACTGCTTCATAGCCGCAGAGGACCACAATTGGATCCATCAACTTCCAGATGGTGAACACCGGACCGTATTTTCTGTAAAGCTTTACACAAAACATAAAAAGGTTTATAATGGAGGAAAAATGGCAACAAGTGACCTAATCTCTCCCACACCAGGGTCCAGAGGGGCGATTCCCTGACCATACAGAGTCCTTTGAGGGGAGAGCCAGGCATCTGTGTGCAGCTGCCTCTAGGTGGAATATTATTATTATACACATTCTATGACTATTATTTTGGCACTATATGGCAGTATTTCTGCACCTTAGGACACTATTATACAGTGGGTGTGGAAAGTATTCAATCCCCTTTACATTTTTCACTCTTTGTTTTATTGCAGCCTTTTGGTACATTCTCATTAATGTACACTCTGCGCCCATCCCCCATCTTGACAGAAAAAAAACAGAAAAGTAGATATTTTTGGTAAATTTTTAAACAAGAAAAACTGAAATATCCCATGGTCATAAGTATTCAGTCCCTTTCCTCAGTATATCACATGGTGATAAGTATTCAGCCCCTTTGCTCAGACACTCATATGTAAGTCACATGCTGTCCATTTCCTTGTGATCCCCCTTGAGATGTTTCTCCTCCTTCATTGGGGTCCAGCTGTGTGTAATTACACTGATAGGACGTGATCTGGAAAGGCGCACACCTGTCTATATAAGACCTCACAGCTCACACTGCATGTCACACCAAATGAGGATCATGAGGCCAAAGGAACTGGCCAAGAAGCTCAGAGACAGAATTGTGGCAAGGCACAGATCTGGCCAAGGTTACAAAAGAATTTCTGCAGTACTCAGGGCTCCTAAGAGCACAGTGACCACCATAATCCTTAAATGGTAGAAGTTTGGGACCAGCAGAACTCTTCCTAGACCCGGCTATCCAGGCAAACTGAGCAATCATGGGAGAAGAGCCTTGATGAGAGAGGTAAAGAGGAACCCCAAGATCACTGTGGCCGAGCTCCAGAGATGCAGGAGGGAGATGGGAGAAAGTTGCACAAAGTCACCTATCACTGCAGCCTCCACCAGTCGGGCCTTTATGGCAGAGTGGCCCGACGGAAGCCTCTCCTCAGTGCAAGACATTTGAAACCCGCATAGAGTTTGCAAAAAAAACATATGAAGGACTCCCAGACTATGAGAAATAAGATTCTCTGGTCTGATGAGACGAAGATAGAACTTTTTGGTGATATTTCTAAGCGGTATGTGTGGAGAAAACCAGACACTGCTCATCACCTGCCCAATACAATCCCCACAGTGAGACATGGTGGAGGCAGCATCATGCTATGGGGGCAGGGACAGGACGACTGGTTACAATTGAAGGAAAGATGAATGTGGCCAAGTACAGAGATATCATGAAAGAAAACCTCTCCCAAATGCTCTGGACCTCAGACTTGGCCGAAGTTTCACCTTCCAACAAGACAATGACTCTAAGCACCCAGCTAAAATAACAAAGGAGCGGCTTCAGAACAACTCTGTGACCATTCTTGACCGGCCCAGCCAGAGCCCTGACCTAAACCCAATAGAGCACCTCTGGAGAGACCTGAAAATGGCGTCCACCAATGTTCACCATCCAACCTGACGGAACTGGAGAGAATTTGCCAGGAAGAATGACCGAGGATCCCCAAATCCAGGATCCCAAGAAGACTCATGGCTGTATTAGCTCAAAAGGGAGGGTGCCTCTACTCAATACTGAGCAAAGGGGCTGAATACTTATGACCATGTGATATACTGAGCAAAGGGGCTGAATACTTATGACCATGTGATATACTGAGCAAAGGGGCTGAATACTTATGACCATGTGATATACTGAGCAAAGGGGCTGAATACTTATGACCATGTGATATACCGAGCAAAGGGGCTGAATACTTATGACCATGTGATAGATCAGTTTTATTTTTTTTAAAAATTCGCAAAAATATCTACATTTCTGTTTTGTTTTCTGTCAAGATGGGGGATGGGGGCAGAGTGTACATTAATGAGAATTTGCCAAATGGCTGCAATGAAACAAAGAGGGAAAAATGTAAAGGGGTGTGAATACTTTCCGTACCCACTGTATATTTGTTTGGTGGTACATGTACGTAGTATACATTATTACATTTTTGTTTTAGGCTATAATGGGTGGAGTTTTGGCATCGTCTCACAATTCAGGTCCTGAGCATTGGATGGCGGTATTATCTAGCATGATTTTCACATTTGACTCCTTAATAAAGCTCAACGTGAAACGTACGTCGAAGTCTGGGGGCAGCTTATGTTCTGTTATACGTATGGTACTTATATAATATTTTTTTTGTCATATTAATTGCTGATGTGACTATTTATTTTGGTGTGAGGTGGTATTTATTCAATTATTTGTTATTGTTATGATTTAGATACTCTCTCACATCTTTAAATATTTTTATATGATACTTTTTTTCTGCATTTTCATACCTATATGTGCTTTATATTCGCCCTAGCCTACACGTAGTTTATGCTTGTTTGTATCCTATCCCCTGATATTATTGCTTTTATGGTATTTTATTATGGTATTTTCCCTATAAAGATTTGTATTTTATCACATGTGAATTTCTCACCTTTTTCTTTCGTGTAGCAATATATTTTTTGGTGATATTTTCTGGGTGATATTTATTATTAATTATTGATTTTGTGTAGTCACATGATTTTCACATTATATAGCCCTCATATCGTGCTGTATGGTATGGGCACTTTATGGTATGGGCACTGTATGGTGTGTGCAATGTATGATAGGGACACTGTATGGTGTGGGTGCTGCATGGTATGGGTACCGTATGGTATGGATACCGTATGATGTATGGTATGGGCACTGTATGGTATGGGCACTGCATGGTGTGTGCAGTGTATGGCAGGGGCACTGTATAATATGGGCATTGCATGGTGTGGGCACTTGTGGTGTGGGCACGGTATGGTATGGGCACTCTATGGTATGGGTGCTGTATGGTACGGGTGCTTTATGGTGTGGGAACTCTATGGTATGGGCACGGTCTGGTGTGGGAATGGTATGGTGTGGGTGCTGCATGGTATGGGCACTGCATGATATACGCAGTGTATGGTATGGGTGCTGCATGGTATGGGCACTGTATGAAATGGGTACTGTATGGTATGGGAACTGTGGGGTATGGGCACTGTGGGGTATGGGCACTGTATGGTATGGGCACTGCATGGTATGGGCACTGCATGGTATGGGCACTGTATGGTATGGGCACTGTGGGGTATGAGCACTGTATAGTATGGGCGCTGCATGGTATGGGCAGTGCACTGTATGGTATAGGTGCTGCATGGTATGGGCACTGCATGATATACGCACTGTATGGTATGGGTGCTGCATGGTATGGGCACTGTATGGTATGGGCACTGTATAGTATGGGCGCTGCATGGTATGGGCGCTGCATGGTATGGGCAGTGTATGGTATGGGCAGTACACTGTATGGTATGGTTGCTGCATGATATACGCATTGTATGGTATGGGCACTGTATGGTATGGGCACTGTATAGTATGGGCGCTGCATGGTATGGGCGCTGCATGGTATGGGCAGTGTATGGTATGGGCAGTACACTGCATGGTATGGGCGCTGCATGGTATGGGCAGTGTATGGTATGGGCAGTACACTGTATGGTATGGGTGCTGCATGATATACGCATTGTATGGTATGGGCACTGTATGGTATGGGTGCTTCATGGTATGGGCACTGTATGGCCCTCTAATACAAATACTATTACGTCAGCAGCTGTAACCGGCCTGCTGGTCCTGGGGTCTCCAAAATCACATACCTCAGGGAAGTATTTGCACGCAGCACCTTCTCCCACATATTTAGGGGTACCCAGAAGCGGCAGAGGAGCAGGACCGGGGGGTAAGAGGTTCAATTTTTTCTGCTTTCTCCAAAAGAAGAGAAGGAAAGTGAAGATGAGGAGGATAGAGACCGCAATGGACAGCAGCGGGGAGACGATCATTATCCTGGAGGGTCAAGAAGGAAAAAATATATATATTTACAGTATCACATGTAATTACAACATTGCATCCACTATACACAGCATCGCTCCTCCACCTCACAACTGCTACATTTTTTCTAAAAGAGATTAAAAACATTCGGGTGCGACTCAGAACTTTGCACTTTATTTTTAGAGAAGCATTTAGACATTCCCAACCCCTGTATTCCTTTGACAGACTTTCCAACATACTGTATACCTCACACAGACTTTCCAACATACTGTATTCCTCACACAGACTTTCCAACATACTGTATTCCTCAGACAGACTTTCCAACATACTGTATTCCTCTGTATTCCGCATATGAATCCTCCTGTACTTCCTCCCCTTCCTGTTGTCCCACCCTCTGACTCCGAATAGTGTTTAGCGTGTGCTCCAGCATGTAAATGACTGGAATTGTCATGCTGATAATGGCATTGTCAGCGCTAAACATATTCGTCGCCATGTCGAAACTGTGCAGAAGGGTGCATAGGTCCTTGATCTGAGACCACTCCATCAGGGTGATCTGCCCCACCTCTGCATCTCGTTGGCCCAGGCTATACGTCATGACGTATTGCACCGGGGCTCGGCGGTGCTGCCACAGTCGCTGTAACATGTGGAGAGTCGAATTCCAGCGTGTCGCCACATCGCATTTCAGGCGATGAACCGGCAGGCCGAAAGACTTCTGGAGCGATGCAAGTCGCTCAGCTGCGGCAGTTGAACGGCGGAAGTGAGCAGAGAGTGACCGTGCCCTGTGCAGAAGGCCATCTAGGCCGGGATAGTGGGTTAAAAATTGCTGGACAACAAGGTTCAACACGTGAGCCATACAAGGCACATGTGTCACCTTGCCCCAGTTTAGGGCCGCACCCAGGTTTGCAGCATTGTCGCACACGGCCTTACCAGGCTGCAGGTTGAGTGGAGACAACCATTTACCAAACTCAGTCTCCAGAGCTGCCCACAACTCAGCCGCTGTGTGACTCTTATTTCCCAGACATTTCAAGGTAAAGACCGCCTGATGCCATTGAGCTCTGTTGCCAGCATAGTAAGGAGGTGTGCAGGATTCCTTGTGCGCAGTTAAAACGCCGGTGGCCTGACCAGGCAGGCTTGGGGTGGAGGTGGAGGACCCAGACGAGGTTGAGGAGATAGAAGCAGTGGAGGAACTTCCACATACAGAGGATTGACGCACAAGTCATGGGGACGGCAAGACTTGTACAGCAGACCCTTCTCCATCTCGCACCATAGTTACCCAGTGCCCAGTCAGTGACATGTAACGTCCCTGTCCATGCTTACTGGTCCAAGTATTGGTGGTGAAATGCACCCTGTCACACACAGAGTTTATCAAGGAAGCGGTGATGTTGTGTGCGATATGCTGGTGTAGCGCAGGCACACCTTTCTTGGAAAAGTAGTGGTGACTCGGCATCTGGTACTGGGGCACTGCGATGGTCATGAGGTCTCGAAAATCCTCTGTGTCCACCAGGTGGAAAGGCAGCATTTCTGTAGCCAACAGCTTGCAGAGGGTGAAAGTCATCCTCTTAGCTTTGTCATGGCTCGGAGGAAATGGCCTTTTAATTGTCCACATCTGAGGGACCGAGATGTGGCTGCTGTGCGAAGACGGTGTGGAGTAGGGTGTCCCTGGAAAACTGCGGGTCTGTAAGGAAAGTGCAGGCGGAGACATGATATTGCCTTCATTCAAAGTTGGTGCTCTCGATGTCTGAGAGAGCTGTACACCAGCAGCTGTTTCCCCTCCCAAACCAACTGATGATGACCTGCCAAGCAAACTGACTGTTGTAGTTAAAAAGATGGAAGGTCTGCGTAGAAAAACATGTGTGACAGCTGTCATAGAGTCATAGAGGATGAAGAGCGCGCGGATGCACTTGAAGGGGCAGACGGTGGTTGGCCCGCTCCGCTAGGCCTCATTGTAGCACAGTGAGCTTCCCACTGGGACTTATGCTTGCTATTCATGTGACGGTTCATGGATGAAGTAGTCAAACTAGTGACTTTTTGGCCTCTACTTACAGATTGGTGACAGCCTACAGATCACATGAGTTGGGTGATCCTTTGCAATGTCAAAAAAGGACCAGGCAATGCAACTATTAGAGCCCATGAGACCTGCAGAGCCACCCCGACTTGTGTTTGGAGGCAGAGTTGTGGCTGAGGATGCAGTTGTTGACGGGCTTCCAGTACTCCGTCTTTGACCAGGAAATCGCAAGCTAACCTCGTCGTCAGTCTCATCCTCCTCCACCGCCTCTGCTGACCTCCTCGAGTGCCTAACTGTGGGTTGAAAGTAAGTGGGATCTAGAGCTTCATCATCAACCGTTGTGTTTGCACTCCCCTCACCCTCAGACCTAGCCTCTTCCTGCCCTGACTGAATAGTTAAGTTGTCATTCCAATCAGGTATCTGAGTCTCATCGTCATCAGTATGTTCCTCATTGTCTCCACCAAGAGGTGTTACAGTTTGTTTATGAGGGTCTACATTATGCTCAGAAACTTGGTCATCAATGCCTGAATCAGACTCACAAAGCTTCTGGGCATCACTGCAGACCATTTCCTGGTCTGTACTCACTGTAGCTTGGGAGCAGACCTCTGATTCCCAGGCTATAGTGTGACTGAACAGCTTTGGAGACTCAGCCATCTCTGTTACACCATACTCTGCAGGGCGGGTGGATACTTGAGAGCTGGGAGAAAGCAAGTGCGATTGAGGTGACAACTCAGAGGACTGTTGTATTTTGGATGTTGAAGTTGAGGTGAAGGAGAGGCCACTTGTTGGAGCACTTGAGAATCATTCAAGCATGTTCTTTTTTGGTGCATCATCTACCAGTAGTTCGGTTCCGTAAAAAAGGGAGCACATAAGATTGTCCACGGAAAGTAGTAGACATCTTACTTTTGCTTGAAGATGGCCTTTCTTCAACAGATGTTACTGTAGCTGTACCACCTTCCCCACGGACACAAACCTTTTTTCCCTTTCTAACACGCCCTTTCCACCAGCATCTGTCCTTTTGCCACTCATTTTGTTTGTGACCAGATTGGACACTTAAAATGTCGTAGCAAAAATGGAGAGGTGGTGTAGATTGCAGACGTGGTCTAGCTTTATTGTCAGCTGAAGAACCAACACTGACTATCCCTGACAATGCAACTATGGCCCTAAAACTGTCAGCACTGTTTGCTATTAAAATTGCGTAGCAAAAATGGACAGGAGGGTAGAATGCAGAGGTGATGTACCTTGCGTGGCACCAGAGGAACACTATTGCGGGCGTCACACGAGACGATCTATCGTGCAATATGTCGTCAGGGTCACGGTTTTCGTGACGCACATCCGGCATCATTTGCGACGTTGTTTCGTGGGACACCTATGAGCGTCTTAGAATGATCGCAAATCGGTTACAAATCGTGTATCGTTTACACATCGTTTATTTTTAAAAAAACGTTTATTTTTCCTTGCGCCAGTTGTTCATTGTACCCGGGGTAGCACACATCGCTCCGTGTGACACCCCGGGAACGATGAACTGCAGCTTACCTGCGGCCGCTGGCAATGTTGAAGGAAGAAGGTGGGCGGGATGTTCATGTCCCGCTCATCTCCGCCCCTCCGCTTCTATTGGCCGGCGGCTGTGTGACGTCGCTGTGAAGCCGAACGTCCCACCCCCTTCAGGAAGTGGATGTTCGCCGCCCACAGCGACGTCACTCAGCAGGTAAGTGCGTGTGACAGGGGTTTAACGACTTTGTGCGACACGGGCAGTGATTTGCCCGTGATGCACAAACAACTGGGGCGGATACGATCGATCGTGCCATCGCACGATAGATCGTATCGTGTGACACCCGCATAAGTTAGTATCCCAGACACTTTTAGTATGCCACTAAGTGTCAGCACTGTTTGCTATAAAAATAGCGTAGCAAAAATGGGCAGGTGTGTAGAATGCAGAGGTGCTGTAGGTAGCAGGACAGCAAAGGAAGCCTCACTTTCTATCCCTGCCAATGAAAAAATGCAGCAAGGACTTGCCTGAGCTGATGTAGCCAGACGCTGTTATCTAAAGCCCTGCACTGCGTTGGCACAGATCTGCCTAGCAACAATGGCTATGAACGGCTGTAATGCAGCCCTGAAAAGGGCTGAAATTACAAGTAGTCCCTAATCCCTAAAGCGCTGTGTAGATTGCACTGTATGGCTATAGCGCACACAGCAGCAGCAGCGGGAGCTGGAGCAGTGACTGTCACCCACCCACAGGTGAGAGATAATGGCAGCGACGGGGAAAATGGCCGGATCTTATAGAGCAAAGACATGTGACATGCACAGCCTATGACACATGCCCTTGCTTGTCTGGCAAAAATCCACTTTGCTGTGTGTGTGTCTGTGATTTGCTGACAGCCTGGCCCGCCCCACTGTACGCGCGGTTAGGGGGAAAAAAAAAAGAAAAAATGGCGATCGGCATTCTCTCAGCACTCAGCAGCAGCACAGATCTAAACCCATCCCCCCGCACACTATACGCTGAATTTTGATAATAGCGTGATTCACAGTGAAAAGCCAGCTAGTAACTGGCCACGCTTTTTGTTGATCGAACCGTTCTCGAACGTAACTCAAACTACCGAACTTTTACCAAATCGTTCGAGTTCGTTGAACATCTCGAACACCCCCCAAAATCACTCGAACATTAAATTGGCGAACCTCGAACATCGCTCATCTCTACTGATCACTATGTATCACTTAACCCAAGCATTATAACTCAGAAGACTATGTAAATCTATCAAGCAGAACCTATTTACAAAAATAGTCAAAACTGAAAATGTGATAAAATCCATCATCTTTATTTACTAATACATTAAAATAGGGCAAAATAAATCAATGGTGAGAAAATATGCAACAAGGGGCACAGCAGAACAATATATACAGTGCCTACAAGTAGTATTCAACCCCCTGCAGATTTAGCAGGTTTGATAAGATGCAAACTTCAAACAAGAGCAGGATTTATTAACAGATGCATAAATCTTACAAACCAACAAGTTATGTTGCTCAGTTAAATTTTAATAAATTTTCAACATAAAAGTGTGGGTCAATTATTATTCAACCCCTAGGTTTAATATTTTGTGGAATAACCCTTGTTTGCAATTACAGCTAATAATCGTCTTTTATAAGACCTGATCAGGCCGGCACAGGTCTCTGGAGTTATCTTGGCCCACTCCTCCATGCAGATCTTCTCCAAGTTATCTAGGTTCTTTGGGTGTCTCATGTGGACTTTAATCTTGAGCTCCTTCCACAAGTTTTCAATTGGGTTAAGGTCAGGAGACTGACTAGGCCACTGCAACACCTTGATTTTTTCCCTCTTCAACCAGGCCTTGGTTTTCTTGGCTGTGTGCTTTGGGTCGTTGTCTTGTTGGAAGATGAAATGACGACCCATCTTAAGATCCTTGATGGAGGAGCGGAGGTTCTTGGCCAAAATCTCCAGGTAGGCCGTGCTATCCATCTTCCCATGGATGCGGACCAGATGGCCAGGCCCCTTGGCTGAGAAACAGCCCCACAGCATGATGCTGCCACCACCATGCTTGACTGTAGGGATGGTATTCTTGGGGTCGTATGCAGTGCCATCCAGTCTCCAAACGTCACGTGTGTGGTTGGCACCAAAGATCTCGATCTTGGTCTCATCAGACCAGAGAACCTTGAACCAGTCTGTCTCAGAGTCCTCCAAGTGATCATGAGCAAACTGTAGACGAGCCTTGACATGACGCTTTGAAAGTAAAGGTACCTTACGGGCTCGTCTGGAACGGAGACCATTGCGGTGGAGTACGTTACTTATGGTATTGACTGAAACCAATGTCCCCACTGCCATGAGATCTTCCCGGAGCTCCTTCCTTGTTGTCCTTGGGATAGCCTTGACTCTTCGGACAAGCCTGGCCTCGGCACGGGTGGAAACTTTCAAAGGCTGTCCAGGCCGTGGAAGACTAACAGTAGTTCCATAAGCCTTCCACTTCCGGATGATGCTCCCAACAGTGGAGACAGGTAGGCCCAACTCCTTGGAAAGGGTTTTGTACCCCTTGCCAGCCTTGTGACCCTCCACGATCTTGTCTCTGATGGTCTTGGAATGCTTTTTTGTCTTTCCCATGTTGACCAAGTATGAGTGCTGTTCACAAGTTTGGGGAGGGTCTTAATTAGTCAGAAAAGGCTGGAAAAAGAGCTAATTAATCCAAACATGTGAAGCTCATTGTTCTTTGTGCCTGAAATACTTCTTAATACTTTAGGGGAACCAAACAGAATTCTGGTGGATTGAGGGGTTGAATAATAAATGACCCTCTGAATAAACTTTTCACAATTTAAAAAAAAAAAAAAAAAAAAGAAATAACATTCTTTTTTGCTGCATTTCACACTTCCAGGCGGTTCTACAGTCCAAATGTCACAATGCCAAGTTAATTCCGAATGTGTAAACCTGCTAAATCTGCAGGGGGTTGAATACTACTTGTAGGCACTGTAATTTAGACAAGGTTAGATATACTAATATGGCATATGACACTACAGAATGGGACACTGCTATAACAGCAAGAATAAATAAAGTGCAAAGAATGTGCACCCTCCCGTATCCTATAGCACAGTGCAGAGACATTACTGGTGACTACAAAGTGATACTACACGTTGCATTTTTCTAACATTTAGCTGATCATATTAAAATAACAGCACCAGCACCAACAGATCTGATGTTAGAAAAATCCAACTTGTGGACCTATCCATGCATAGTGACAGTGCACTTACCATCAACTACAGTAAATGGAAATCAAAAGAGGAGTAAGTGCAGAAGAAACATGTGCAATACCCCTAAAAACGCAAGTTTGAATTTGGCCCCAGGACATCAGGAGGACATGACTACAGATAATCACGCTTAATATAACACACTTCTTATACTTACTCCTCTTTTGATTACCATTCACTGTGGTTAATAGAAAGTGCACTGTCACTTTAGCATTCTGGCACCTTTATAGCTACAGTACTGTTTACTAATACACCAATCATTTTACCCACGCACATTACTGACACTTTATGACCACATGATCATTGACACTAGTCACTTTTATATCAATGAACCTCCACATGTCAGTATCACTTTGCAGTCACCAGTAATGTCTCCACATGTCAGTATCACTTTGCAGTCACCAGTAATGTCTCCACATGTCAGTATCACTTTGCAGTCACCAGTAATATCTCCACATGTCAGTATCACTTCGCAATCAAAAAAATAATGTCTGGAACACCATTTTGAGTCTGAACTGGGTGCAAAAACCTAAAAAATCTACACTATATGGAGATAAGGTATGCACACCATTGACTATGTAAGGGGAATATATGAAAAACAGAAACTGCTGTGTGAATACTGACATGAAAAATCCAATAGCTATATGTAAGAGTGAAAATATGAAAAATGGAATCTGCATTACTGCCATGAACATATGAATCAAGAGAAATTTAGCTACTGAATTGATCAATGCAACAGAGCCCCAACACTATGCCAAAGTATTTCTCTACTTAGGTTTTTGCACACAGTTCAGACTCAGAATGGTGTTCCAGACATTATTTCTTGATTGATTTGTAGTCTTTCGTTTATGAACCTGGCCCCACACACCTACAGTCATATGAAAAAGTTTGGGCACCCCTATTAATGTTACCTTTTTTCTTTATAACAATTTGGGTTTTTGCTATTTCAGTGTCATATATCTAATAACTGATGGACTGAGTAATATTTCTGGATTGAAACGAGGTTTATTGTACTAACAGAAAATGTGCAATCCGCATTTAAACAAAATTTGACCGGTGCAAAAGTATGGGCACCCTTATCAATTTCTTGATTTGAACACTCCTAACTACTTTTTACTGACTTACTAAAGCACTAAATTGGTTTTGTAACTTCATTGAGCTTTGAACTTCATAGGCAGGTGTATCTAATCATGAGAAAAGGTATTTAAGGTGGCCACTTGCAAGTTGTTCTCCTATATGAATCTCCTATGAAGAGTGGCATCATGGGCTCCTCAAAACAACTCTCAAATGATCTGAAAACAAAGATTATTCAGCATAGTTGTTCAGGGGAAGGAGACAAAAAGTTGTCTCAGAGATTTACACTGTCAGTTTCCACTGTGAGGAACATAGTAAGGAAATGGAAGAACACAGGTACAGTTCTTGTTAAGCCCAGAAGTGGCAGGCCAAGAAAATATCAGAAAGGCAGAGAAGAAGAATGGTGAGAACAGTCAAGGACAATCCACAGACCACCTCCAAAGACCTGCAGCATCATCTTGCTGCAGATGGTGTCAATGTACATCGGTCAACAATACAGCGCACGTTGCACAAGGAGAAGCTGTATAGGAGAGTGATGCGAAAGAAGTCGTTTCTGCAAGCACGCCACAAACAGAGTTGCCTGAGGTATGCAAAAGCACATTTGGACAAGCCAGTTACATTTTGGATGAAGGTCCTGTGGACTGATGAAACAAAGATTGAGTTGTTTGGTCATACAAAAAGGTGTTATGCATGGAGGCAAAAAAACACGGCATTCCAAGAAAAGCACTTGCTACCCACAGTAAAATTTGGTGGAGGTTCCATCATGCTTTGGGGCTGTGTGGCCAATGCCGGCACCGGGAATCTTGTTAAAGTTGAGGGTCGCATGGATTCAACTCAGTATCAGCAGATTATTGACAATAATGTGCAAGAATCAGTGACGAAGTTGAAGTTACGCAGGGGACGGATATTTCAGCAAGACAATAATCCAAAACACCGCTCAATATTAACGTCACTTTTATGTTGAGGTGCCCATACTTTTGCACCGGTCAAATTTTGTTTAAATGCGGATTGCACATTTTCTGTTAGTACAATAAACCTCATTCCAATCCAGAAATATTCCTCAGTCCATCAGTTATTAGATATATGAAACTGAAATAGCAAAAACCCAAATTGTCATAAAGAAAAAAGGTTAACATTAATAGGGGTGCCCAAACTTTTTCATATGACTGTATTGCCAGTCTACATTATACGCATATATAGTTTGGGTCTCAGCTTCCCATACACGGTAAGTTTTTTAACTGCATGAGAGGATACACACTAGATAGGGATTCCAACGTTGAGAAATACTTTGGCGTAGTATTGGGGCTCTGTTGCCTTGATCAATTCAATAGCTAAATTTCTCTTTATTCATATGTTCATGGCAGTAATGCAGATTGAATTTTTCATATTTTCATTCTTACATATACAGTTAGGTCCAGAAATATTTGGACAGTGACACAATTTTGGCGAGTTGGGCTCTGCATGCCACCACATTGGATTTGAAATGAAACCTCTACAACAGAATTCAAGTGCAGATTGTAACGTTTAATTTGAAGGTTTGAACAAAAATATCTGATAGAAATTGTAGGAATTGTCACATTTCTTTACAAACACTCCACATTTTAGGAGGTCAAAAGTAATTGGACAAATAAACCAAACCCAAATAAAATATTCTTATTTTCAATATTTTGTTGCGAATTCTTTGGAGGCAATCACTGCCTTAAGTCTGGAACCCATGGACATCACCAAACGCTGGGTTTCCTCCTTCTTAATGCTTTGCCAGGCCTTTACAGCCGCAGCCTTCAGGTCTTGCTTGTTTGTGGGTCTTTCCGTCTTAAGTCTGTATTTGAGCAAGTGAAATGCATGCTCAATTGGGTTAAGATCTGGTGATTGACTTGGCCATTGCAGAATGTTCCACTTTTTTGCACTCATGAACTCCTGGGTAGCTTTGGCTGTATGCTTGGGGTCATTGTCCATCTGTACTATGAAGCGCCGTCCGATCAACTTTGCGGCATTTGGCTGAATATGGGCTGAAAGTATATCCCGGTACACTTCAGAATTCATCCGGCTACTCTTGTCTGCTGTTATGTCATCAATAAACACAAGTGACCCAGTGCCATTGAAAGCCATGCATGCCCATGCCATCACGTTGCCTCCACCATGTTTTACAGAGGGTGTGGTGTGCCTTGGATCATGTGCCGTTCCCTTTCTTCTCCAAACTTTTTTCTTCCCATCTTTCTGGTACAGGTTGATCTTGGTCTCATCTGTCCATAGAATACTTTTCCAGAACTGAGCTGGCTTCATGAGGTGTTTTTCAGCAAATGTAACTCTGGCCTGTCTATTTTTGGAATTGATGAATGGTTTGCATCTAGATGTGAACCCTTTGTATTTACTTTCATGGAGTCTTCTCTTTACTGGTGACTTAGAGACAGATACACCTACTTCACTGAGAGTGTTCTGGACTTCAGTTGATGTTGTGAACGGGTTCTTCTTCACCAAAGAAAGTATGCGGCGATCATCCACCACTGTTGTCATCTGTGGACGCCCAGGCCTTTTTGAGTTCCCAAGCTCACCAGTCAATTCCTTTTTTCTCAGAATGTACCCGACTGTTGATTTTGCTACTCCAAGCATGTCTGCTATCTCTCTGATGGATTTTTTCTTTTTTTTCAGCCTCAGGATGTTCTGCTTCACCTCAATTGAGAGTTCCTTAGACCGCATGTTGTCTGGTCACAGCAACAGCTTCCAAATGCAAAACCACACACCTGTAATCAACCCCAGACCTTTTAACTACTTCATTGATTACAGGTTAACGAGGGAGACGCCTTCAGAGTTAATTGCAGCCCTTAGAGTCCCTTGTCCAATTACTTTTGGTCCCTTGAAAAAGAGGAGGCTATGCATTACAGAGCTATGATTCCTAAACCCTTTCTCCGATTTGGATGTGAAAACTCTCATATCGCAGCTGGGAGTGTGCACTTTCAGCCCATATTATAGATATAATTGTATTTCTGAACATGTTTTTGTAAACAGCTAAAATAACAAAACTTGTGTCACTGTCCAAATATTTCTGGACCTAACTGTAGCTATTGGATTTTTCATGTCAGTATTCACACAGCAGTTTCTGCTTTTCATATTTTCCCCTTACATAGTCACTGGTGTGCATATCTTCTCTCCATATAGTATCACTTTGCAGTCACCAGTAATGTCTCCACATGTCAGTATCACTTTGCAGTCACCAGTAATGTCTCCACATGTCAGTATCACTTTGCAGTCACCAGTAATGTCTCCACATGTCAGTATCACTTTGCAGTCACCAGTAATGTCTCCACATGTGAGTATCACTTTGCAGTCACCAGTAATGTCTCCACATGTCAGTATCACTTTGCAGTCACCAGTAATGTCTCCACATGTCAGTATCACTTTGCAGTCACCAGTAATGTCTCTGCATTGTACAAAAGGATAAGGGAGGGTGAAGTTTAGGATCAAAATCTCAGAAAAGAGGAGACATTGGACACTAGATCAGATCCTGCACATAAACTGCAGGCGTAATGTGACCTCGCTCTACATTAGGGTTTCAGAGCAAATTTCATCGGGTCCTCACTGCACATTATTTTCATTATTTACCATTAAAACGTTTCAATTATTTAAATTTAAAACCTCTTTGCAATTTGTTAGTGGGTTGCTTTTGATTAAGGTCCTTCCCTATTACAGGAGTGGTCAGCAGCTGCTGATCGTGCACAGTCCTGTTGGATTGGATGACTGGCACGCGACACCAACGTCCCTGCTGATCGTTCCAGGTACCTGTCAGATGAGCCGATACAATGTCACCTGCTTTTTTCATACTGGTCTGATCATAACCTAAACAGTGCTCAAGTATTTTATTTCATATTTTTATCCATTTGGGGCAAAAAAATGATTGCCACTGATTTTGAGACAAAAATTAGCATAAAAAAGGCCACATTGTAAAAGTAACAGCAGTGAACGCACCGTTTGATTGTTGCCCCACCCAGGCACTTGTTAGTAACATCCCCAGCCACAGAAGCCACGAGAAAGGTGTCACAGACTGCAATAACGTGAGATCAATGCAGAACACTGAAAACTGCCCCATCCCCAGTCTGCTCAGTGTGTGGCGGGGGTGGAAATGTCATCGCACATCTACGACTTGTTCATCTTTAGGTGGTCTACACTTTCAGGGAACGGACAGATGCTCTTATCCGTCAATACACCGTCAGCAGCGCTGAAGACACGTCCTGTGACAACGCTAGCAGGCCAAAACTTCCAACACGTGACCGGCGAGCTCAGGCCACACTTCCATTTTTGAAGATCAAAATGCAAAAGGGTCCAATCCCCCATGATGGCATCCATATTGAGCTCTAGATGCTCCTGCACCGTCCTCTCCAGTCATTCACTATGTGTCGGACGTCTACCTCGTTCTGCTGCATGCGATGGTGTAAAAAGCGTGCCACAAATCACAGAAACGGCTTCTGGCACTTGAACTGCTGCTGATGTTTCTGCGTTGTCGATGTAACGTTCCCGCGGTTGGTATTGTAGAAATTTCCAACTTATCAAACTATTTTCAGGGTCATCAAATATCAGAAATTCCGAATAATTCAAATGACCCAAAATCTCACAAAACATTAAATTCTTTATTATTTTATTTAGACAAACACACAAGAAAAATATTAAAAATAATAGATGGATAATGATATAAAAATATCCTGGGTTCAACAAGTGTTAATTTTTCTTTTTTTTAAATATTGTACATGGTAAATTCACACAGGTTCATCACACAATTTTTTTGAACAAATTTTTTTGTACATATGTTTTTGTGAAGTTGGTCTCTTGCAAAAGTATTCAACCCCTAATCCGCCCGCATCAAGGTCAATTATAATATATAATTTGTGATCTATAGGAAAGTGCTAGTGCATTAGCATACAGCTAAAAATGAATAAACAATTTGAGAGACCAAAGATACATGAGATGAATGAGGGGTTGAATAGTTTTGTTTAGGGGTGGAAATAATCTGCTTATTCCAATGAATCTATGCAGAGTTATTATCTCTAAGGCAAGCCATAAAAACTGCATCAGAAAAAATTCTTTATAAACACGTTGTCACATGAATTGCTGTAAACAAATGCCCAATATACCTATGTATCTACTATATGTTAAGAGTTAACAGAGCAAAATTCAATCTGTCATATGATTAACAGGAATAATATCACATCAGCATGATACCAGGCAGGCCACATAACATCATGAACACTGATGTGTTTAGAGCAAGACTTCTCAAGCAGGTATATTTAGGCTATGTGCCCACGGGGACAGTGTCCTGCGGATATATCCGCAAGACATTCCGCAGGAGCTCCCAGGAAACAGCACCACAACGTCTGTCTGTTTCCATGCTGCGGAATGTCGTGCGGATATACAGCGGAATGTCGTGCGGATATGGTGCGGCGTTCTACATTGAGGATACAGTACCATGGCTTCGGCACTCCATCCTCAATGCAGAACAAGTGCTGCAGTGATCGGGGTGCTCATACTTACCTCCATCATGCAGCACCTCGCTTTCCGGCGGCCGGGTCACTGTCAGGCAGCGTCTGGTTCACTGTGCTGGAGGTGGGCGGGCCTGAACTAGCTCCGGCTGTCACATGACCAGAGCTCGTGCAGGCTCCGCCCACCTCTTCCTTCCTGTACCTGGCTGGATCCACCGCGCTGCTGTACACCGGACGGAGAAAGTGGCTCGTGTCTCTATCAAGGCAGGTAAGTATATGGGACCCTGCGGAGAAATCCGCTACAATAATTGACATGCTGCAGATTTTTCCGCACGGAAATCCACACGATTTCCGCTGCGGAAAAATCTGCAGCGTGGGCACAGCATTTCCCAAATGCCATAGAAATGGCTGGGGAGTAGCTGTGCTGCAGATTTTCGGAAAATCCGCGGCTTTTCCGTGAGAAATCCGCAGCAAAATCCGCGCATTTTCCGCAGCGTGGGCACATAGCCTAAGGGTTAACAGAGCAAGATTTAATCTTGTTGCAGGAGTTAGATTACATCAGCTGTTACTAGACAAGCCGCATAACATTAAGCCATATACACTGATGTGATCACAGCAATACTTATCAAGCAGGTACAAGGATCAAATCAACATTGTGTCAAATAGGTCATACAGAGCAGTGATGAACCAAAGCATAAATATAAGTCTTACATAAGCAACCCAAGAGCCCCCTTAACGCTCGTTTCGTCTCTTCCTCAGAAAGGGTCCTGATGTTATGTGGCCTGCCTGGTAATGTGCTGATGTGATATTATTCCTGTTAATCATATAACAGATTGCACTTTGCTCTGTTAACTCTTAACATATAGTAGATACAGAAAAAAAGGAGCCAGCACGATCTGAAAATGGCATGCATCATATAAAAAGTGAAAATTCACAGATTTATTCCAACTGTACTGTAATAAAAAAAAATGAGATTTTTAGCAAATAATTGATCAATTCTTTGAGCCACCCCTGCCAACGTCACGGCAAATCTCAATAGGGGGGTCCTACTCTATATTCTGTATTTCATGTGCCATGCGGCCTCCTAGATAAAGTTAAAAGCAGAACCATAATGGAGCACACATACCTGTAACCTGTATATATAACCTGTATATAGCCGCTTCATATAGTAGATACATAGGTATATTGGGCATTTGTTTACAGCAATTCATGTGACAACGTGTTCACAGAGAATTTTTTTTTTCTGATGCAGTTTTTATGGCTTGCCTTAGAGACAATAACTCTGCATAGATTCATTGGAATAAGCAGATTATTTCCACCCCTAAACAAAACTATTCAACCCCTCATTCATCTCATGTATCTTTGGTCTCTCAAATTGTTTATTCATTTTTAGCTGTATGCTAATGCACTAGCACTTTCCTATAGATCACAAATTATATATTATAATTGACCTTGATGCGGGCAGATTAGGGGTTGAATACTTTTGCAAGAGACCAACTTCACAAAAACATATGTACAAAAAATGTGTTCAAAAAAATTGTGTGTGATGAACCTGTGTGAATTTATCATGTACAATATTAAAAAAAAGAAAAATTAACACTTGTTGAACCCAGGATATTTTTATATCATTATCCATCTATTTAATATTTTTCTTGTGTGTTTGTCTAATAAAATAATAAAGAATTTAATGTTTCATGAGAATTTGGGTCATTTGAATTATTCGGAATTTCTGGTTGGTATTGTAGACCTGCCATCCACGCTGTGCGTCTCACTGCTGTCTTATGGAAAACTACTGTTAAGATGGTCTATGTGCTGCCCCCGTGCCAGCAGCCGGTCGCTGCTCGGGCCCGGACCTTCATGGGTGGTGGCTCGAGGGTCTCTGGACACGGGGGTCTCGCGGACACGCCGAATAAATGGGGGACGTAGATGTACGGGCTAGGCCGTAGTAAGTTCGTGACGCTACCCACGGTGTGTGGTGAGGTGGGACACCACCGCTGCTGTTATGGGGCACCCGGGGGAGATGTTGTGCAGCAAGTTGTTAATCCCTCTGTGGGCAGGGATGGTGGCCCCGGGACCCGATGACTCTGGTGCAGGGAAGATGACGATCGCAGGGGGTGCTGATGTACCCACTGTTAGTAAAACACACAAGTCTCTGGTAAACCAAGGTGGTGGTGGCCGGTGCCACAGCCGGTTGCATTTGAGATCCCCCACCCGGCTGGTGGTCTCTGTCCTTTTCCTGCACTGTTGTGTAAGGAGGACTTTCCTAGTATAAAACTCAGGAGTCCGCTCCCAGCTGGATGTGGCCTAAGGAGCTGTGCCCGCAGACGCTGGCCCGTGCGATCTATGGGCCCTGGCGGTGACCTCTTATCCCTAATCGATGGGATGTTGTCTTCTATGAGGGACTTTGGGTGGGACAGAACCTGTAGTCCTGGCCTCAATCGGTTAATTAACAAGTTCCACTTGTTTCTGGTTCCTGGCTTCAGGGTCCAAGTACCCTCCTTGTGCTACGGTTTCCCGGTCGGTTCCCTATGTCGGTACCGGTGGGCTACAACCCTGGCCTGGTCCACCTCGGTTACACCGAGCCTTCTTCCCGTCTCCTGCTGACGGAGACCACCGTCTGCCTCCTAGCCAAGGCACTAGGGCTCCTACCCTGGTACCGTTCAACTTGAACTTCACTGCTGGAGCTATCCCTAGCTCCAGCCCACACTCCTCATCAAACTGAACTCTAAAGCTTAACTGCTCTTTTTCCCGCCCCCGGGATGTCTGGACCCCTGGGTGGGCGTGTCCAACTGCCTGGTCACGCCCACTGGTGTGTCTGTCTGTCCCTAAGGGGCGGTGACTAGGGTTTTCTTGGTTGGCGGTGTGTTTCCTAATAAGGGAAGGTGTTAAGCAGGGGCCTATCTGTGACTACCTGGTTTTGCCAGGGCGTCAGTCTACAAGCTTGTTTGGATACTCCAGCATCCGCACGTCCCTTTCCAGGTGGGAGAAGAATCTTGCTAAATTGACTCTTGTACCGTGCAACTAACAGAGCAACTCAGCAGTCAGCGCTATTTCTAATACCTATTTCTAATACTAACGATACAGACATAATGTTGCAAATAGTGCAGCAAGAAGGCGCTCATGTGTCGGACGCATGCGGTCCATGGTGTGCTGGTGGTGGGGTAACGCTGAAGCTTGCCTCTTCTGTCCCCTCTCACCAACCATGGACAAAAGAGACGGGATCAATATCTTCTTCATCTCGGGAGTTTTCTGCCCCCATCACCTCTTCCTCCTCCATTTGTTCCTCGTCTCCTGCACCTTCACTACCATTTTGTCTATTACCTTCAGCCCGCCTCGGTCCATGGACTCCACCCTCCCGTGACACCCGCCTGTGCGATAACTGTGCGGTCCTTACAGGGCATGTTCTCCCTTCCTCATCCTCTTCTGATTCCTCCTATTGCTGTAGTGTGGGACGTAGTCGATTCGCCCCCCCTCCTGCTATACAGTGTTTCCCCTAATGTACAGTGCTGTGCTGCCCATGAGCTTTATGTATATCAGTGTGGCTGCCGGCGATGTAGCAGAGCCGGAGCAGCACAGCAATCAGTGGCACCTAAGGGCCGAAGGGTTATAGTGTTATTATATATGTAACTGTATTTTAAGTGTAATGCATCGTAGCTCTCTGCTATAAACGCTATCCTGGCTAGTGTGTAGTATACAGAGTGTAAAAGGCTTTATATAAGGTCTTTTATTGCAGGAAATATTGTGATGTGCATTATGTAGAGTATAAGATTGTTTTATGTAGGATTTACGGTGCAGACAGGTCAGTGGTATAGAGTGTATAGAGTGCTAGCAAGAGAATGTGCAGAATGTTGGCAGACCAGCTGGATACATTGGTAACCGTGGAGACGGAGCGCAGTGGGCGGAGTAAAGGTTGTGAGTGCAGACAGAGCAAGGAAAGCAGGTCAGAGTGGTGAAGATGGAACAGAGCTGCACAGGAGGTCCTGGGACCACGAGCTCTGCTCCACAGTTTCCCAGGCCTTCAGGAGGAATCCTTCATTGTGTCCTACGGGCACGGCTGCAAGAGACGAGGACCATACAAGTCAGACTCAGCTGCTGGAAGACTAGTGCCTAGAGCGAGGGCTGCACAGGAGGTCCTGGGACCACGAGCTCTGCTCCACAGTTTCCCAGGCCTTCAGGAGGAATCCTTCATTGTGTCCTACGGGAACGACTGCAAGAGACAGGGACCATAGAAGTCAGACTCAGCTGCTGGAAGAATAGTGCCCAGAGCGAGGGCTGCACAGGAGGTCCTGGGACCACGAGCTCTGCTCCAGAGTTTCCCAGGCCTTCAGGAGGAATCCTTCATTGTGTCCTACGGGAACGACTGCAAGAGACAGGGACCATAGAAGTCAGACTCAGCTGCTGGAAGAATAGTGCCCAGAGCGAGGGCTGCACAGGAGGTCCTGGGACCACAAGCTCTGCTCCAGAGTTTCCCAGGCCTTCAGGAGGAATCCTTCATTGTGTCCTACGGGAACGACTGCAAGAGACGAGGACCATACAAGTCAGACTCAGCTGCTGGAAGAATAGTGCCCAGAGCGAGGTCTGCACAGGAGGTCCTGGGACCACGAGCTCTGCTCCAGAGTTTCTCAGGCCTTCAGGAGGAATCCTCCATTGTATCCTGTGGGCACGGCTGCAAGAGACGAGGACCAAAGAAGTCAGACTCAGCTGCTGGAGGAATAGTGCCTAGAGCGAGGGCTGCACAGGAGGTCCTGGGACCACAAGCTCTGCTCCAGTTTCCCAGGCCTTCAGGAGGAATCCTCCATTGTGTCCTACAAGCACAGCTGCAAGAGACAGGGACCATACAAGTCAGACTCAGCTGCTGGAGGAATAGTGCCCAGAGCGAGGGCTGGACAGAAGGTTGGTCCATAGAGCAGTGGCAGCACAACGGTAACAAAGAAGAAAGTGCCATATCTGTCCTGGGAAGGTTATTATGAAGATTGAAATGTGTGTTATGAAGATGTCTTCCAGAAATCTTGTATGCTGAATAGAGAAGTTAAGATTGAGTAACATGATGGTGTAGCACAGGCAAAGCTTTATTAGAGAAGTAATGGTGTAACACCGCATGTGGTCTGGGGAAGATACTCGTCACCAGGCCGGTGAGGTTCAAGGGATGTCACGGATGGTCCTGCCTGGTTTCATGACCCTGAGGTGTACACGGAGGGAGATGGATGGATAAGGGTGATAGTGCAGGTTGTTGTCGTGACTCCACCTGCGGTATGTGGCCAGGGAATTAGCCGCCGCTGCTGTCGCTGTCCTCTGGGGCGGATGGTAGTAGCTGCAAAGATAGTTTCGCTCCCCACAGGTGAAGTGAGCCCCGGAGAGGATGATGAGGGGAGTAGTGATGGTGGGCGCCAGCAATAACAGTCTCACACAGTCTCTGCGGTTCAAGGTTGTTTTTACTCACTGTTGTGCTTAACACTCAGGTCGTACCGGTCACCCGCTGTGATGGGCCCCATCGAACCTGGATCCCTTCGGAGGTCAGACCATTGTAGTGGTAAGTGGGCCCTTCTTCTTAACGTAGTGTAAGTTGGATTTCTGTGGCTTAAACCTACTTGGGGACCTGAGTCCGTATTAAGTGAAAACTCCCGTCCTGTTTGCAGGTGCCATGGTTCTGCAATGGGGAGGACGCAGATCAAGGCCCTGGTTCCTATATGGCACTGTGCTTTAGGCACTGTGTTGGCCAGGGAAACCTGCAATCTCCCCGTCCTGGCAGATTCTGGAAAACCAGCTTGAAGAATGATCTTCCCTAGGGTCCTGCACCCTGTGTGGCGCCGGTCCCGAGGGAGCAATGAAGCTCTCTCTTTGGCAACTGTATGAACTCCTGTGTCCCATCAGAGCAACCAGTTAGACCGTCTGCTCCCTTCCTCTCCTGCTGGAGAACTCTCTAACTGTTGTGTTGGCTCCTGACTCCCCTGGTGGCTGCTCCTCTCTGGGTCCCTGTCACTGGTGGGTGGCTGTCTCCCATGTGTGGAGACTGCCTTTAGACCCGACCCTAGCCTGGTTCCCAGTGGGGAGGGCATCCTGGTTGTGTGTATGAGTAGTGTAAGTGGTGGAACCGGTACCGACCTCCTCTGGATCCGGGTTGAGCACCGCACCTTAAGTGGGGTGCAGTACCCTGTGGCGACTGAGGCCTCAGGGGTGCCACATTGGTGAATTGGCAACTGGTACTGGTGGACTGCGACGGCCATCAGGTTTCGGAAATCATCTGTATCCACCAGGCAGAAAGGCAGCATTTCCATGGCCAACAATTTCAATAGGGTGAAGTTCAAACTCTTCGCTTTGCCATGTGTCGGAGGAAATGGTCTTTCACATGACCAAAACTGCGAACTGTGTAACCGAGGACTGACTGCTGTGCTGAGAGAGGGTGGAGTAAGGTGTACGCAACCGAGTGGTGGACTCTATGTAGTGGGAGATGAAATGCTGGATTGATAAACATGTGGTGTGCCCCATGTCTCAAATGTATCAAAACCACAAGGCATGGTTACTTTCAAAACACCTGATGGGTCCCCAGTCTCCTCCAATGTAGCATCTAAACAAGTGGATGTTCTGCGGTCGGAGACCTGTGTTACAATAGTTTCACCGGTGACGCAGGAGGAGGAAGAAGCGGCAGATGATGTTAATTTGGCGGCCGGTGGCTGGGTAGGCCTGTTAGTCCACATTTTAGCTCCCACAGTAATGCATGTTGGATGTGCATGTGCCTGTTCATGAATGTAGTAGACAAATTATTACAATTTCTGCCTCTACTCAGTCGTTGTTTAGAATGCTGGCAGATAACGAAAGTTGGGTCATCTCTTGAGGTCTCAAAAAAGGCCCAGGATAGGTAAGCCTTCCTGCGAACTGCAGACCCACAACCGCTGCTACCAACAGCCAGAGTTGTGGCTGAGAATGCCGTGCTTCTCATGATTGCATCACTACGTGTTTGTGTGGGAATAAGCACCATAACATCCTCTGCTTTCTCATCCTCTTCCTTGTCATCTGCTGAGCTACTCAGCTGCGTGCCTCTGGGTTCAGACCAATTGGGATCTACAACTTCATTGTCATGCTCTGTTGTCCCCTCCTCCTCTTCCTGACTTGACATAGCAGCACAATGTGCATGCGCCTAAGATATTTGAGTTTCGTCATCACCCCCACCCCTTCATCTTAATGTTGATGAGGGTCAGGTACCTGTTGGGACCCTACTTCAACTGGGCCATGATCCAACTTGCAAAGATTTTGGGCATCAGTGCAGATGCTTTCCTTCTCAAGAGTCTTGGAATTTTTGGAGTGGACCTGTGATGCCCATGGGAAAGAATGGGATATGCCCATGGGATAAAATGTGTGAACAGCTCTGCAGACTCGCCCATGTGTGTTTCCCCAGAGTCAGTTTGCTGGTTAGACATTTGTGACGCGAGCGCAAACAAGTGTAATTGGGTTGGCACCTCTGTGCAATGAACTGTGTTTGATGTTGAGGTGCAGGAAGAGGATTAGAGGCCACTTGATGCAGCGCTTGCCATCCACTCCAGCACCTGCTCATTTCGAAGTTGAAGCGATGTGCAGCTGCCAAAGAAATCTAGTGGAGTAGACTGTCCAGTAACGGAAGTAGTTCTCATTTCTCTTGGGATAGGATGAGCTGGCATTTGCTCACTAGACTTTTGACTAACAGAACTTCCCAATCATACACCTCCTACACCCTGTCTATTCCCCCTTTGCTTTATGTTTTGGATCACTGCTTTGTTGAAAGACAAATCTTCGTCCCAGTCTCAGGTCTTTTGCAGACTCCAACATGTTTTCTTCAAGAATGGTCCTATATTTGGCTTCTTCCACTTTCCCATCAATTTTAACCATATTCCCTTTCACTGCTGAAGAAAAGCAGGCTCAAACCATGATGCTGCCACCACCATGTTTGACAGTGGGGATGGTGTGTTCAGGGTGATGAGCTGTATTGCTTTTACGCCAAACATATAGTTTGGCATTGTGCCCAAATAGTGTGATTTTGGTTTCATCTGAGCAGAGCACCTTCTTCCACATGTTTGGTGTCTCCAGGTGGCTTGTGGCAAACTTTAAACAACACTTTTTATGGATATCTTTGAGAAATGACTTTCTCCTTGCCACTCTTCCATAAAGGCCAGATTTGTGCAGTGTACAACTGATTGTTGTTCTATGGACAGACTCTCCCACCTCAGCTGTAGATCTCTGCAGATCATCCAGAGGGATCATGGGCCTCTTGGCTGCATCTCTGATCAGTTTTCTCCTTGTTTGAGATGAAAGTTTGGATGGACGACCGGGTCTTGGTAGATTTGCAGTGATATTATACTCCTTCCATTTCAATATGATCGCTTGCACAGTGCTTTTTGGGATGTTTAAAGTTTTGGAAATCTTTTTGCAACCAAATCCGGCTGTTAACTTCTCCACAACAGTATCACGGACCTGCCTGTTGTGTTCCTTGGTCTTCATGATGCTATCTGCGCTTTAAACAGAACACTGAGACTATAACAGAGCAGGTATCTAAAAAACTGACCCGCACATCCAACAAATGTGAACAGGTCCTAGCTGAAAAAACATAGTAACTATAAAATGCATACAGCTGCACACTGAAAAGCCAAAAATGTACAAGGGAAAATATGGCACTGCATTACTGCAAAAGAGAGATATTTAGTTTATGTATTGGACAGTGCATGTAAGCCCGGAAACCAATGGCAAGGTATATCTCTGTAATCCGGGAACCTAACTTAAATGCCACTATCTAGGTTAAAAACATCAGTGTCTGGGCAAAATGCCACTATTTGGACTACAAACCTCCATGTCTGGGCAGCTAAGCTCCTGCTACAATGGTTATGAACACAGCCAGGTCTTAGGGCGGAGTGCTCAGTCAGAAAAAGACTCACTAGAAATATCAAAAAACTGACCCGCACATCCAACAAATGTGAACAGGTGCTAACTGAAAAAACATAGTAACTATATATATCACAGAGCAGGTGCATTTATACGGAGACTGGATTACAAACAGGTGGATTATATTTATTATTATCATCAGTCATTTAGGACAACATTGGAACATTCAGAGATCCTCAATCAACTTCTGGAATGAGTTTTCTGCACTGAAAGTAAAGGGGATGAATAATATTGCACGCCCTAATTTTCAGTTAATTATTTTTTACAAAAGTTTAAAATAAGCAATAAATTTTGTTCAACTTCACAGTTGTGTCCACTTGTTGTTGATTCTTCACCAGAACATTAACAATTTTATCTTTATGTTTGAAGCCTGAAATGTGGGAAAAGGTTCAAAAAAATCAAGGGAGCTGAATACTTTCGTAAGGCACTGTATATAAGTTGCAAAGAACCACTTTTTACATACTTCCCTAGCAACTTTTTCCGCCACGTACGGCTAACTACCAATACCTATTAGTGTATTTGCAAAATTTTGAGCAGGCAATTCAAATTGCCCAGAACCAATTTTTAGATAATTCCCTACGATTTGTTTTAGGCCACACACTTTTGAGTAACAAGACTGTGTTTACATACGTTTGAGCAGGCAGTAATACGTAGCAATACTTATTTACATGCTTCACTGGCAACTCTTTAGCAGGCACTACAAGTAACAATCCTATCTATTTTGATAATGAAATGTGCCAATATGTGGAAAACAGCTTTCCCTATACTGCACGTCACTATTGTAAATTATCGTTCTCCTATCTATCTGAACTACCTAGCATAAGCTCACTGTCTAGTGGCCCTGGTGGCAGCACCTTCCTTATCGTTTCACATTCACAAAATGGCGCTGAGGCAACATGTCCGCGATTTATATGCACATGGACATGTGACTTAGGCAGCCAATCACAGAAGCCCTTCTGTCTGAACCTTGATTGGCCGCAGCAACATCCAGAAATAAAGTTAGGGAAAAAAAACAAAAACATGGCGCCGCACGTGTCTGGCTTCTCCCGACCAGAGTCCCTGCCTCTTCCACTGATTTTACACATTCCCACATCAAACAGCACCGCAATCCTATCCAAAAGCAGGGAATGCTATTAAAAAAACATTTTTGTAAACACGGCCAGTGTTCGGGGGTGAAAAACAAACCTTACCTACTTTTGGGGGCGGGCTCATGTTTGCCAAGCCCGAACGAACAGGCTAGGGCTTGTACCAAATTTGAAATTGGTGAACCTTAATTGAACAGGTTCGCTCATCTCTAGCAGCAAAGGCAGCAGATGAGAGCATCCACTGACCGTTGTGTCCCCACACCTCATATTCCACATGGCATGTCACCCATTACATACTTTATGCCCCAAATTTTACACTCCACATCCTTCACTCTACATGCCTTCATGTACAACATAAGAAAATAATGAGATATGTTGAATCACATGAGGTGAGAAATCTTGCGTATATTCAGTCTCAGTTTAGGGCAGCATTAATACATATTTGCGTCTGAAGGTAGAGCGCTGATGACGTCCTTAACATTCATTAATGTGGAGAATATTTCAGCAGTTCAGAATCTGTGTGTGGTCCTTTGAGCAACAACTCCAGGCTAAATGTTTTCATTCTTACAATCAGGTATGCGCAGTCCAACTGTTGGTCCCTTAAGAATGCCTTGGATCATGGTCAATATTTTTCGTCCATGTGTTCCATTACTACCAAAGTCTGGACCAAGTTGTCATCAGTTCAGGGGTTTTAAGCAAAGAGCTTAGAAGTCAAGTTGGCCAGAACCACCATCAGTATATCAATGCAGCACCAGAACCACTATCAATACAGGATTATGGCAACAGAGCCACCATCAGTACATGAATAAATAAACAGAATTCCCATCAGTACATGGATATGGCACCAGAATCAATATCAGTACATGAATACATCACCAGAGCCACCATCAGTACATGAATAAATAGCCAGAGCCACCATCAGTACAGCAATATGCCACCATAACCAAGATTAGTTTTAATGCAAGCTGTATGTGTAGCATGACAGACGTACAAAAATATCAAACTCTTTCCTTTATCTATAATGGGATCGGTTTAGTTTCCAATAAGGTAGCCATCAAATGCTGGACACTTTAATTGAAACCAAATGGCCCTTATTATAGATGAGCTATCTTTGTTTCCTTGACTATCATTGGGTCTGACATTGTAAAATATAGGATACCAGAGATGAATATCACTATTTGTGTATTGTGTATATGGTCTGGAAATAATGAAGTATATTATACCTAACTTGTTACCTTACCTATCAAGGGGGTGGTATTAGCGGTCCTCTAATCTCTGACCTATTTCTTTGCTTGGGTTGTGGGTGAGGGGCAGCTCTGTGGACTTTTTCTGCCTTGGGCACCAAAATAACTTGTCCTGACCCAACCAACAATAATCTAAATCTTTACTCCCCTGATGACTCTGATGTGAGGAGTGTAGGGAGGCCATCTATGAAGGCACCTATGGAATGGATGAAACTTTCTGGGAGCAGGAGGTGGGGAGAGGGTGGATTATGGACGTCCGATGATCCCCCCGATATTCCAGAGACAAGATTTGAGTCTTCCGATTTTTTTCCTCTGATGTCCTATGTGAAGTTGGACACTTTGGGTGGGTGAGATAGTTCCTTTATTCTCATAAATTATGAATACCATGTAATATGAGATGTATTCGTCTTCACAATGTCTTATCCCATTTATCTATGAGTCCATGAATGACAATTCAGAACTGGTGACTCTTACACAGCATTGGATAAATAATGAGGTATATATATATACATTGTTATTCTCATAGCGAGGTATTGTGCTCCTGATCCGGGACGTAATGGCAACATCACAGAGTTGTGTAAATATGTGAATTAAACTTATGTTTTATACCCCAACATCTACTAATACAACTTATTTACTACTAATGGGTCCTATTTACTATTTTACTTTTGGGTTTTCTGGCTATTTTGGACTTTTGGAAGAAGGTTGTACTCACATGAGCCGGTCCTGCAGCCTCTGTGTATGGAGCAGTCTCAGCACTGTGCACTCACATGAGCCGGTCCTGCAGCCTCTGTGTATGGAGCAGTCTCTGCACTGTGCACTCACATGAGCCGGTCCTGCAGCCTCTGTGTATGGAGCAGTGTCTGCACAGTGCACTCACATGAGCCGGTCCTGCAGCCTCTGTGTATGGAGCAGTTTTTGCACTGTGCACTCACATGAGCCGGTCCTGCAGCCTCTGTGTATGGAGCAGTCTCAGCACAGTGCACTCACATGAGCCGGTCCTGCAGCCTCTGTGTATGGAGCAGTGTCTGCACAGTGCACTCACATGAGCCGGTCCTGCAGCCTCTGTGTATGGAGCAGTGTCTGCACTGTGCACTCACATGAGCCGGTCCTGCAGCCTCTGTGTATGGAGCAGTGTCTGCACAGTGCACTCACATGAGCCGGTCCTGCAGCCTCTGTGTATGGAGCAGTCTCAGCTCTGTGTATTTATACCTTATTATGCAACATTCCTCTCCTCCAGCACTGCCCCATCTCTGCTGTCACACGGAGGTAAATTCATGCCCTGAAGTGAGATATCACTAATGGCTGAGGATACATGTAGAGGAGAGATTTATGAGAGGTTCTAAACTTCCCACAGGACTCAGGTTATTACATGCATCGGTGTAGACCAGGATTCCTCAACCTTCCTGACTTTGAGAGCCACAGGTTGGGAACCCCTAATGTAGATAATCCTCTGGACTAAAGCATGTTACCTGCCCTGCGTCACAAACTGAAGCGGGGGCGGTCACGCAGACAACCCACCGCTTGGTCGTTGACCTGTCAATCTGTGATGGAGCCACCCTTCGTAGCCCCACCCTGACGTCTCTAATACATCGGGGCCATTCGATATAACTGTCATGGGATCCTTCTCCGATATCACACAATGAACAGAGCGAGAGATGATTGAACAATCCAAAGAACATTTTTTCCAAGCAAAACAGAAAGTCCATAAAATAATCCACCCCATGGAGGGTAAAATCGTCCAGTAATTGGATAAATGTGCCGAGGACCAGTCAAAAGCCTACAGCAAACCTTTTCCAGGGAAATCGGGGTTTCTCAACGGCTCTCTGGGGTGCTGCCTGTAGCCGCAGCTTCTCCCCTAGAGGATCAATCTTGCTGCTCCTCTCTTCTCTTTCTCAGACAGACTGAATAATCCTCCAGGTAAGCAGAGAGTTTGGGTGGATTCCAGGCCTCCCTCCCTTACACCTACGGTCAGAAGCACTGCACGGGGTTATTAACCAGACAGGACAAATAATACATAGAATGGACAGAGCACCACGCCTAAAATATGAACCTACACAAAATTATACACAACCCACAATATCACACTATCACAATAACTTTGCGCGCCCCCAAGGGGTATGTAAGGTCCGCTTGGCAAAATGTAATACTGACACCTCCTGTCCCTGCAGGCACAGGGAGGCATGAGGAGGGAGACAGAGCAGCCGCATAAACCTTGGAAAGGAACTCAGCTTTCTCACAACCCTGTCCAGCCACCAGAATCTTCCCACTACCCCAGTGAAAGAGGATTCTGCCGGTTTAGTACAGTGCGGTAGTCTATCGCCAGTTCCTCATTACATATGGTCCTGGTCTGTTAACAGAACAGGACTATATTGGGCCAGAAACCAGCCCAGGTAGCGTTTAATATTAAGTCACACTCACGGACATGGGATTCGGGGATCAAGATAAAAGAACAACCCAGGATTAAATTCTATATTTAATTGCCTTAAGGGCACACGAGAAAATACACTATATACAAGATGGAATTTACAGATTGCTAAGTCTGAAGTACAGTTACAGATAAATTATGGTTGCAAGCAGATATAGATAAATCAGGTACCTTTTATTTGTTCTCTGTGACTGGGCCTTGGTGCTTGCTTGGCACAGGGTGGCACTGTGGAGCCACTGGTTTTCTTGGTACTTTTCCCACATGTGACACAACACGACCTCCCAGAGAAAAGACACTCTCAAAATGTCCGCTCTGAGTTTTATGAACCTACGTACCTCCCATGTCCCATCCCACCTTGTGACCTAACACTGAGCTGGACATGGGCTGTGCCTCTAGTTTCCAGAAAGTTATAAATTGGCAGTTTTTCTCATATCTCTGCCTTTAAGTGTCCCACGTGAGAGATATGACTATCATCCTTTTAGTTATGATTTGATCTATCCATAGTTATGAAACATGATAGGTCTGTGGGATACCCTCGGAGATTTGTTACTTTTGACCTGATCCCCATGTCACATTATTAATAGAAAATATGTGTCACGTGTGTCTCGCCGTTGTGAAGCCGGAAATATGCCTGCCCTATCTGTGGGTGCTACGCACTCGCCAACATTGTAGCTCTTACACAGGAGCCTCAAAGTTTGAAGCTGTGTAGTGTCTGTCCCCGGTCCCAGCGTGGTATCCCCATGTGTTCTCGCTCCCAGGTCCTGGCGGGGGCACCCTCTCTCTCACTTGCCCGGCAGTCCCTATCATTCCTCTCTTTTGTCGGGATCTGCAGCGACCTCCTCCTGCTTCCCGGCTGCCCTGTTTTGCTGTGAGCGCCGTAGGGTGCGCACAGCCACGCCCCTTTCTTAAAGGGCCAGGTGTTCCATTACACGAAAGCTATACCTAGGTCACCTGTTATCGTAGGTATTTAAGACTGCTTCCCTTTACAGAAGGCACCTCATCAATGTTGCCTATTGTGCGTTGCTACTTCTCCAGTCCCTGTACGTTACTGTGTCTAGTCATAGTACTAGTCTCATGTGTGTAACCTCTGTTTCATCCTAGAGCCTGCTCTCTATCACCACCTCCATGCTGCCATGTCATAGCCACTACCTCCGTGTTGCCACATCAGAGCCACAGTCTTTGTGTTGCCATGTCACAACCACTACCTCCATGCTGCCAGATCAGAGTCACTACCTCCGTGCTGCCTCGTCATAGCCATCACCATCCATATCGCCAAGTCCAAGTGACCATCACCGTGCTGCCACAACCAAGCACTCCTGCAGTGGATTTAAGAGACTAATCCCATCTGTAAGAGACTATCTCATCAGGTTTTTTCCTCTGCTCTCTATAAAGACACATCTGCAGGTTTTCCCTCCGCTCTCTATACAGACACATCTGCAGGGTTTTCCCTCCCCTCTCTATACAGACACATCTGCAGGTTTTTCCCTCCGCTCTCTATACAGACACATCTGCAGGTTTTTCCCTTCGCTCTCTATACAGACACATCTGCAGGTTTTTCCCTCCGCTCTCTATACAGACACATCTGCAGGTTTTTTCCTCCGCTCTCTATACAGAGACATCTGCAGGTTTTTCCCTCTTCTCTCTATACAGACACATCTGCAGGTTTTGCCTCCGCTCTCTATAAAGACACATCTGCAGGTTTTTCTTTGCTGTTTTCGGTCAATTAGGAATCAAAATTATTTCTATTTGCCAAATGCCAGAATAATGAAATAGAATGTTTTCAGGCATTTTTATTACCTTCTGTATAGTGATAATGCGGTCCATGGTGTGCTGGTGGTGGGGTAACGCTCAAGCTTGCCTCCTCTGTCCCCTTCCACCAACCATGGATGAAAAAGATGGGATCAATATCGTCTTTATCTCCGGACTTTTCTGCGCCCATCACCTCTTCCTCCTCCATTTATTCCTCGGCTCCTGTACCTTCACTACCACTGTGTCTGTTTCCATGAGCCCGCCTCGATCGATGGACTCCACCCTATCATGACACCCGCCTGTGCGATAACTGTGTGGACCTTACAGGAAGTGGTATCCCTGCCTCATCCTCCTCTGCTTCCTCCTCTTCCTCTGGGACCTCCACATCCTCCCGCATATTATTCAACGTGTGCTCCAACATGTAGATGAGCGGATACTGATGCTGATGACGGCACTAGCCATCTTTGTAGCCATTCTGAAACTGTGCAGGAGGGTGCAGAGGTCTTCATCTGTGCCCACTCCACAATGGTGATTTGCCCCACATCCGGAGTGTGTGATCCCAGGCTGTAAGTCATGGTATAGTGCACCAGGGCTCGCTGCTGCTGACACAGTCGCTGCAACATGTGCAGAGTGGAATTTCACCGTGTCGGTTACCAGGTAGCCTGAAATACCTTTGTAGCGTTGCAAGTCGATTAGTCGCGGGGTGTGAATGGCGGAAGTGAGCACACAGTGACCGTGCCTTCTGCAGCAGCGCATCCAGCCTGGGATAAAAGGCTAGACATTTCTGTACAATCAGGTTCAGGACATCACATTGGGATGTTGCCCAGGCGTACAGCCGCTAACAGATTTGCACCATTGTCGCACACGGCCTTCCCTGGCTCCAGGTTCAGTGGAGGCAGCCATTGATCAAACTCGGCCCAGATAGTGCGCCACAACTCTGCAGCTGTGACTGCGTTCTCCGATGCAGATTATTTTCAGCTCTGCCTGATTGCGCTGACCCTGGCCGAGCTGTACAGAGGTGAGGGATTCTCTGTGCGCACTCTCTCAACGAATGTTACATTAAGACAGAGGATGAAGGCGCAGGTGGAGGCCCTAGAGGAGGTGGAGAAAGCAGAAGGAGAAGTGGTAGATCCAGAGGTTAATCCCAAAAGCTTTGGAGATTAATACACTTGGGCAGCAGCCCCTTCCCCGCGTGTCTCCGTAGCCACCAGAGTAACCCAGTGCCCATTCAGCGAGCTGTAATGCCCCTGCCCATGCTTACCCGCCAGTGTCAGTGGTGAAAAGCACTCTGCCTGATAGAGATTTTCATGGATTGGGTGATATTGTGTGCTGGTGAAGTGTAGGAGGATGGCGAAGAGCGCCCTCTCCTATGAAGGTGGTGTAAATACGTATTGTGTGTATAACAGTAAAGATAGGATGTAGCAGAGCAGAACGAGCGCGTCGTTTGGCTCCACTCAGCGGTCACCGCTGCTATGGATTAACTAGTGCGGAAAATGTATGTGTTTTTATGTTGTAAATACTGTGTGTAACATGCACTGGTCCCTCGTGCTGTGTTCGGGAGGAGATGTGGTACAGGGCCAGGTGTAGAAGTAGGGTAAGGATAGGTGTGGTAGTAGTGATAAGATAGGAACTAGGGAACAAGCAGCAGGAGGAGCATGGGAGGAGGAGGAGTTAGCCATGAGCGTTAGAATAGGGAACCCAGAAAGTACAATAGAGGGTTGCCAAGGAGACAGAGATATGGGGAGGAGTAAGCAGAGGGTTACAGCATGTGTGCAGAAAGAATCTAGTCAGTTAAGCGGCAGGAATTGTGCTAGGCAGGACTCCATGTTAGGGTCTGGCTGAGATGGATCCCTCCGTATGTGTCAAGACCTCACCAAGCTGACGGGCAGCAGATCGACCACGGACCATGGGACACTGGGACTCGGAGACCCCAGTGGGACCTCATACTGACCTGGAGAGGCTGCGCGTCTGCGACGCGGGTAAAAGTGAGACACAGCAGACGCCATGGAATGGATACCGGGGGAAGATAAAGTATATACGGCTACTGGAGGAAGGTGCCCAAGGAATGATAGCAGAGTTTTTCCCCGAGGACAAAGGATACAGCACGGGGGTCCTAGGGACCAGAAGTACAGATACTGAACATGCCAGAATAAAGAAGTTCCAGTTATTTTTTTTAAGACTGTCATGTGATCATTGCTGCCTCTGCCCCGTCTAAGACGAGGATTCCAGCACAGAGAGATGGGCATGAACTTGAAGGTAACAACTCACACCCGCTCATTCACATATACAGAAGTCAGGGGAAGCAAGGCCGGCCATCACATGGCTCCCCTCTTCAGTAGCACAAGCACAGCTTTATTATGGTGACTGTTTCAACTGGTATTTGAGAAAGGCAAGGACATCAGCTTTCGGAAACTGTCTGTATCCATAAGCCAGCATGTCTGTGGCCAACAGTATAAATATGGTGACGTTCAAGGTCTTAGCTTTTTCATCTGTAGGAAAAAAAATTTTTACGTGACCAAAACTGCGGGACTGAGGTCTGGCTGATGCGCTGAGAGAGGGTGGAGTAAGGTGGACACAACAACCTGGTGGACTGTGAGGAAGGTGAAGGCGGAGATGTTATGGTGGATTGAGAACGTTCTGGTGTGCTCGGTGTCTGAGATCATTCAAAAACACCAGGCATGTCCACTTCCGTAACAGCTGACGGGCCCTCACTCACCTCGACTGTAGCAGGAAAATAAGTGGAGGTTTTGTGGCTGGAGACCGGTGTGAGAACACTTTTAATGGTGACAGAAGAGGAATAAGCAGCAGAAGTGGTTGATGGGTCGGCCAGAGATTGGAGAAGCACTGGAAGACACCAAGTTTTTCAAGGAAAAGGTCATGTTGTCTGGGACATGATGGTGTAGCGCAGGCACAGCTTTATTAAAGAAGTAATTGCAACTCAGCATCTGGCACAGGTCGACTGCGATCATCACCACTGTTCTGAAACAGTCTGTATCCACCAGGCAGAAGGGCAGCATTTCCATGGCCAACAGTTTAGATATGATGAAGTTCACGTTTGCTTTGGCATGTGTGAGAGGAAATGATCTATTACGTCCGGTCGAGTGGGAGGGAGGTGTCGGCAGAGATGTAATTCTGGATCGAGAAACAAGTGGTGTGCTCGGTGTCTTACATGGGTCAAAAACACCAAGCACGGTCACTTCTGTATCAGCTGATGGGCTCTCATTCACCACGACTATAGCAGGTAAAAAGTGAAGGTCCTGTGGTTGTAGACCTGTGTGAAAATAGTTTTGACACTACTGCAGGAGGAGGAAGAACAGTAGATGTGGTTAAGTTGTCAGCCAGTGGATGGGTAGGCCCGGTATTCTGCATTTTTGTGCAGTAGGCTTCCCACACTATTGAATAATGGGTGCACATGTGCCAGTTCATGCATGAAGTAGTCAAATTATTTGAGTTTTTCCCTCGACTGAGTTGTTGTTTACAACGTTGGCAGATAACGAAAGTTGGGTCATCCTTTGTGGTCTCAAACAAAGCCAAGGCTATGCAACCGTTCCTGTGAACTGCTGAATTACGGCCGCTGCTGGCCTCAGACAGATTTTTAGATGAGGATGCAGTGCTTCTCATGGTTGCAGTACTACGTGTTTGTGCGGGAATCGCCAACATAACATCCTCATGTTCCTCCTCCTCATCTGTTGAGCTACTCAGCTGTATGCCTCTGAGCTCACACCAAGTGGGCTCTAGAACTTCATAGTCATGCTGTATGTTGTTCCACTACTCCTCTTCCTGACCTGACATCACAGGACAGTATGCGGGAACCTCAGGTATCTAATTCTCATCATCATCACCTCCACCCACTGGGGTTAATGTCAGTTGATCAGTATCGGGATTCTGCTGGGACCCTAATTTGTCTGGGCCAGGATCCAACTGACAAAGATTTTGGGCATCGGTGCAGATGCTTTCTTCCTCTTCAGTCTGCAAATCTTTGGAGCAGACCCCTGATTCCCCTGGGATAGAATGTGTGAACAACTCTGCAGACTTGCCCATGTGTGGTTCACCTCAGTCAGTTTGCCGGTTGGAGATTTGTGATGTGGGCGGAAACAATTGTTATTGGGGTGGCACCTGTAAGGAATGAATTGTGTGTGATATTGAGGTGAAGGAAGTGGAGGAGAGGCCACTTGATGCAGCGCTTGCCATCCACTCTAGCACATGCTGTTTATCATCCTCATTTCGAAGTTAAAGCAATGTGCGGCTGCCAAAGAAATCTAGCGGAGTAGGCTGTCCAGTCACGGACGCTGTTCTCATTTCTCTTGGGATAGGACGATCCGGTGTTTGCTCACTAGAGCTTTGACTAACAGAACTTCCCACATGTACACCTCCAACACCCCACCTATTCACTCTTCCACCACAACCTCATAGTGATTTACCACTCATGGTTGATGTACTCTTCCCCTTTCAAACAAATGTTTTGCAACCCTACGCCCACACTTGTCAGACACCTGACTCAAAATATAATTTATTTATTTTCTGCCTGAGTTGGCAATATTGTGAAGATACTAAAAAATACCAATAACTTGAAATGTGGTTCACTGCGTAATTTTGACGAGGCAATGAAAATTGCCAAGACCTTTTTGCCTACAGTACTTCACTAGCAAATTGAACAGCAGCCAGCACAAAGAATAAGTACAAATGTGGTTGACTGCATAATTTTGAGCAGGCGAGGAAAACTGCTAAGACCTTGTTACCTACTTTACTAGTAAATTGACAGCAGGCAGTACTAAGTAAAAATAATTACAAATGTAATTGACTGTGTAATTTTGACCAGGCAATGAAAACTGCCAAAACTTTATTGCCTACTTCATTAGCAAATTGACAGCAGCCAGTACTAAGAATAAGTACAAATATAATTGACTGTATAATTTTGAGCAGGGAATGAAAACTACCAAGACCTTTTTAGCTAGTTCACTAGCAAATTTACAGCAGTCAGTATTAACTAACAATACCTGCAAATGTGATTGACTGTGTAATTTTGAGCAGGCTTTGAAAATTAACAAAAGATAAATTATTTATTTCCTGCCTGAGTTGGCAATATTGTGAAGGCACAGAAAGTATCAATAACTATAAATGTGGTTCACTGTGTAATTTGGAGCAGACAGTGAAAAGTGCCAAAAGCTTTTTACCTAGTTCACCAGCAAATTTACAGCACACACTACTAATACCTAGAAATGTGTTTCACTGGCTAATTGAGAGCAGGCAGTAGATGCTTCACTGGCAACACTTTAGCAGACACTACAAGTAGCTATCCCTATTTCTATCATGAAATGCTGATTTGTAGCAGAACTTTTCCTAATGTTTAACATTCACAAAATAGTGCCGAAGCCACACGTTCGCAATTTATATGCAGACGGACATGTGACTTAGGCAGCCAATCACACAAGCCCTTGTGTGTGAACCTTGTAGATGTTTGGTGTACCATGATTGGCTGCAGGGACACCCACTCATAAAGTTGAAAAAATTTCAGGAAAAAAGGAAAAAATCACGGTATAGCTGCGCTGATAGAGATGAAGATGATGGAATGGTTTTAAAGATTTTATTACAGATAACTGTGCCACAACGCGTTTCGGGGATGCATATTTCCCCTTCCTCAGGTAGCAGTAATCATACAAACTGATATACCTTATATACATGAGATTAAAGGTTCCCACACCCCTTGATTAATTTAACACTTAATGTGATGAATAATTAAAAAACGATCAATCAATTGGCAGGGATTTTAGAAGCCTTAGCTGACAAGGAACAATTGCATATATTCAGATCAAACAGCAATATTAAATAAAATATATATTAAAATATGTATTAAATACAAGGTATAATTCTATACATAAAGAAATTAATGAGAAATATCGATTTAAATAGTAAACCATACATAGCACTTTAAAAAGTTAAAGGTAATGAATTTGTGAATTAATATCGAAAAAATAACTAAAAAATATATATATAATTATATTAGATCTAATATTTCTTATTAAATTATTATTATATATATTTTTAAAGTTGAAAAAAAATTGCGCTGCACGCATCTGGATTCTCCCGATTCCCCTTCCCCTCCACTCATTAAACACTTCCCCCCATGCATTATACAGCACTACAATCCTAAACAAAAGCAGGATATGTTATAAAAAAAAACATTTTTTTAAAACCACGAACAGTGATGGAAGAAAGACGTACATTGCCGACTTTTGGGGAAAGTGCTCAGGGTTACCGATCCCGGGCCGAACAGGCAAAGGCTCGTACCGAATGTGAAATTGGCGAACCTTTATTCAACAGGTTTGCTCATCTCTAGTGTTGAGTGGCATCGGACGTCTGGCGGATCTACCTCCTGGAGGAACAGTTTTTCCCTTTTACTGAAGATCTTCAAATAACAAGGATTCTGATCACAAATAATCACACAAAGTTTATTGGAAAAAATATTTCATTATTATTCTGACTACAATGTTATTATTTGCATTGATTAATTTATTTATGTAGTAGCCATAAACCGCAGCCCTGTATATAGAGTGGAATTACCCAAATTACCCCTGACATCAAGAGATCAAAATATAATCTCAAAATGTCATACAATAGATCATTCCATCCTCCCCGATTCCAGAAGCTGAACCACGGCAATAACTGGTAATGTCACACGCTGCTATCACTGATCGTCAGCAGCCTTGATGCCGTAAGAATCACCGCGATCGGCGCAGGACTCAGACATCACTGCTGATGCTCGGATCTCCCTGCATCACTAATGTAAAGTTTCACCAAATCTCAGCCAGTACTTTACAAAACACCAATTAACGAATGACCTGATATATTATGGTGTATGGAGGGCTGGCAAGCCAAAGAAGAGAAGAACATTGAGGAAAAATCACTGCTATACACATGCGCAATACATAATCTTCTATTCACAAAGTATTACATATAACCATAAATGATATTGACAAGTCCATAGTAGACAGATCCTAAAGGGTAATATCTCAGTGGTAGGTTCTCATGGATGGCATCTCATTGGTCAGTATCTATTGGGTGGCATCTAAGGAAACCGTTCCTTCAGGGTGGAATCTCAGTAACAGGTTCCCATGGGTGCTATCTTAGTAGGTAGGTCCTAGTGGTTGTGGTCTAAATAAGTTGTTCCTTGTGAGTGATATTTTGGTAAACAGGTTCTAATGAATAATGTCTCAGTATGTGGGTCGTATATATGTGAGCAGGTCCTCAGAGTGGTACCTTATATGGTAGATCCTAATGGTTGGGCAGGTTTTAATGCATAGTTTCTCAGTAGCAGATCTTCCTGGGTGGGATCTTAGTTGATAGATCCTAATAGTTGGTATTACAATGAGCAAATCCTTGAGGGTGGTATCTAAGGGAACAGGTTCTCTTGGGTGAGGTACCTTTGTAGCAGATCCTCATGGGTGGTATCTTTGTGGGCTGGTTTTAACGGATAGTTTCTCAGTAGCAGATCCTCTTGGGTGGTATCTTAGTAGACAGATCCTAATGGTTGGCATTACAATGAGCAAATCCTTGAGGGTGGTATCTAAGGGATCAGGTTCTCTTGGGTGAGGTATCTTTGTAGCAGATCCTCATGGGTGGTATCTTAGTGGGCAGGTTTTAATGGATGGTATCTCAGTAGCAGATCCTCCTGGGTGGTATCTTAGTTGATACGGTAGATCCTAATGGTTGGTATTTCAGTGGGCAAGTCCTCGAGGTTGGTATCTTAGTGAGCCGATATTTGTGATTGACATCTCAGTAGGCAGATCCTGGAGTGTGGAATTTCAGTGGCTTAACTGTCATGTGTGGTCACTCAATGAAAAGTATTCTACCAATCAGTGGACAGAACATAGTGGACAGGAATTTAATAATCATGACCTCAGTGAGCAGAGAACCTTTGGATAAGCTGCTCATGACGAAGATGAATGTTATACATGGGAGTGATGGGCACGAGTAAGGGAATTTTATAGGTGATCATGCAGCAGTTTATTTTTTAGCCATATGCAGATGCACATCCCTCTTGTCCACATCTCTTTTTAGGTGGTGGAGGACACGGCCCGAGGTTCAGCACAGACCTGGGAGAATAATATAGCTTTGTGCTTGTTCTGCTTCAGCATTCTACAATCCTGACGTCCTGTTCCTGGGGGGAGGGTGAAGGTGAACTTCTGAAGCAGAGCGGAGAAGAGGAGGAAAATTTCCATGCGGGCCAGGCCCTCCCCGGCACAGATCCGCTTCCCTGACAGAGAGATTACACGCAGCTGATTATTCTGTGGTGTAACATATTAATACATCCAGGAACATTACCCGCCCTCATCCTCATATCAATGAACTCAAATTTATAGGAAACGCCTCACCTGCAGAAAAAGCCATGAAGGCCGGTTTTAGCTGAAACTGTCCCTTCTCATCCAGGAAATGCCCAGGGTTGAAATCTTCTGGGGTCTCCCACTGGGTGGGGTCAGACAGCACTGATGATAAGAATGGGATTACTGTTGTCCCCTAAAGATAGAAGCATTATATAATGAAAAGAAGTATTGAATTGAGTATGGGATTGATAGTAAAGTGTCAGTCTTTGCTGATGACACCAAACTATGTAGGATATTAAAAACTGATCTTGATAGTATAATATTACAAAAAGATCTAGATAAGATGTCAGAATGGGCAGATACTTGGCAAATGAGATTTAATGTTGATAAATGTAAAGTAATGCACCTAGGACGGAGTAATCCTATAGCTGCGTATACATTAAATGGAAGTAAACTCGGGACTACAGAACAGGAGAAGGACTTGGGTATTCTCATTACAAATAAGCTGAGCAGCAGCACTCAATGTCAGGCAGCAGCTGCTAAAGCAAACAAGATTCTAGGGTGTATAAAAAGAGAGATTAGATCCCGTGATCCCAACGTATTGTTACCCCTCTATAAATCACTTGTAAGGCCACATCTGGAATATGGGATCCCGTTTTGGACTCCACATTTTAAAAAGGACATTCAGAAGTTAGAGTCAGTTCAAAGGCGGGCAACTAGACTATTACAAGGAATGGAAGGCCTCCCGTATGATGACAGGTTGAAAAAGTTAGATATGTTTAGCTTAGAAAAAAGACGTCTCTGAGGAGATCTCATTTATATGTATAAATACATGTGTGGTCAATATAAAGGACTGGCACATGACTTATTTCTTCCGAAAACAATACTAAGGACCAGGGGGCACTCACTGCGAGTGGAAGAAAAGCGATTCCGACAGCTAAATAGGAAAGGGTTCTTTACAGTTAGAGCACTCAGACTGTGGAATACCCTACCACAAGAGGTAGTAATGGCAGATACTATAACAGCTTTTAAAAAAGGGCTGGATGATTTCCTCAGTACACACAGCATTGTTGGTTATAAATGACTTAGTGACCAAATGTAGAACTGGTGGAGGAAGGTTGAACTAGATGGACCTAGGTCTTTTTTCAACCTTAGTAACTATGTAACTATGTAACTATGTATAATGGGGGTTGTCTATCTACTGTATGTAATGGGGGCGTCTATCTCTGAATGTGTATAATGGGGGTGTCTATCTACCAATGAGACTATTGTGGGCTTCTATCTACCAATGAGACTATTGGGGGCTTCTATCTACCAATGAGTCTAGAGGCCAGACCGCATATCAAATATACAAGTTGGGGGTTACTTGGTGAATAGTGATCACAAAATAATAAGTTTTCATATATTCTTTAGTAAGATGTCTAGTAGAGGGGCTACAAGGACACTAAACTTCAGGAAAGCAAATTTTAAACGGTTGAGAGATGATCTTAGTGCAATAAACTGGGATGATGTACTAAGTAATAAAAGTACACAAAGCAAATGGGAGACTTTTATGAGCATCCTGAATAGGGCTTGTGCAGAAAATATACCCTATGGGAACAAACCTGCTAGAAATAGGAGGAAACCCCTATGGCTAAATAGAGCTGTAAGGGAAGCAATAAAAGAAAAACAGAAAGCCTTAAAAGAATTAAAGAGGGTAGGTAGTGATGAGACATTATATTATTATAGAAAATTAAATAAAATATGTAAAAAGCAAATTAAGTTAGCTAAGTTTGAGACAGAGAGACTCATTGCGAGAGAAAGTAAAAATAATCCTAAAATATTCTTTAACTACATAAACAGTAAAAAACTGAAAAGCGATAGTGTTGGCCCCCTTAAAAATAGTCTTGGTGAAATGGTGGAAGGGGATGAGGGTAAAGCCAACCTGCTGAATGACTTTTTTTCTACGGTTTTTATACAAGAAAATGCCATGGCAGATGACATGACCAGTGATGCCATAAATTCACCCTTGAATATTACCTGCTTAACCCAGCAGGAAGTACGCTGCCGCCTCGAAATCACTAAGGGTGACAAATCTCCGGGCCCGGATGGCTACACCCCAGAGTACTACAGGAATTGAGTTCTGTGATAGATAGACCATTATTTTTAATCTTCTCAGATTCCTTAATAACAGGGTCGGTACCGCAGGAGAGGCGCATAGCAAATGTGGTGCCAATATTCAAAAAGGGGACAAAAACTGAGCCGGGAAATTATAGGCCGGTAAGTTTAACCTCTACGGTTGGTAAAATCCTTGAGGGTTTCTTGAGAGATGCTATACTGGAGTATCTCAAGAAAAATAACCTTATGACAGAGTATCAACATGGGTTTATGAGGGATCGAGCCTGTCAAACTGATCAGCTTCTATGAAGAGGTAAGTTCAAGCCTGGACCAGGGAAATGCAGTGGATGTTGTGTATATGGACTTTTCAAAAGCTTTTGATACGGTGCCACACAAAAGGTTGCTACATAAAATGAGAATAATGGGGATAGGGGAAAATATGTGTAACTGGGTTAAAAACTGGCTCAGTGATAGGAAACAAAGGGTGGTTATTAATGGTACGTACTCGGACTGGGTCTCAGTTCATAGTGGGGTACCACAGGGGTCAGTATTGGGCCCGCTTCTTTTCAACATATTTATAAATGACCTTGTTGGGGGCATGCGGAGTAGAATTTCAATATTTGCAGATGATACTAAACTCTGCAGGGTAATCAATACAGAGGAGGATAATTTTATATTACAGGGAGATTTATGTAAATTGGAGGATTGGGCTGAGAAGTGGCAATTGAAGTTTAATGTAGATAAATGTAAGGTCATGCACTTGGGTAGAGGAAATAACATTTATGATTATGTACTTAATTGTAGAACACTGGGTAAAACAGACACAGAAAAAGACTTGGGTGTATGGGGGATGGTAAACTTCACTTTAGTGGCCAGTGTCAGGCAGCTGCTGCCAGGGCTAATAAAATAATGGGATGTATTAAAAGAGGTATAAGTGTTCATGAAAAAAATATAGTTCTACCTCTGTACAAGTCACTAGTGCGACCGCACTTATATACTGTGTACAATTCTGGTCACCGATATATAAGAAGGACATAGCTGAACTGGAGAGGGTGCAGAGAAGACCACCAAGATTATTAGAGGAATGGGGGGGCTGCAATACCAAGACAGGAAAAACGAAGGCTTAGGGGGATCTAATCACAATGTATAAATATATGAGGGGACAGTACAGAGACCTTTCCAAAGATCTCTTTACACCTAGGCCTGCGACTGGAACACGGGGGCATCCGCTACGTCTTGAGGAAAGAAGGTTTAATCATAATCACAGACGAGGATTCTTTACTGTACGAGCAGTGAGACTATGGAACTCTCTGCCGCATGATGTTGTAATGAGTGATTCACTACTAACATTAAGCAGAGCCTGGATGCCTTTCCTGAAAAATGTAATATTACCAGTTATGTATATTGGATTTTATGACAGGGTATTGATCCAGGGAACTAGTCTGATTGCCGGATGTGGACGAAGGAAGGAAATTTTTTCCCCATTGGAACTTGTTTGCCACATTGGGGTTTTTTTTGCCTTCCTCTGGATCAACATGTTAGGCTACGGGTTGAACTAGATGGACTAAAGGCTACTTTACACACTGCGATATCGGTCCCGATATCGCTAGTGTGCGTACCCGCCCCCATCTGTTGCGCGACATGGGCATATCGCTGCCCGTGCCGCACAACATCGCCCAGAGCCGTCACACATACTTACCTGTCCGGCGACGTCGCTGTGACCGGCGAACCGCCTCCTTTCTAAGGGGGCGGTCCGTGCGGCGTCACAGCGACGTCACTGAACCGCCGCCCAATCGCAGCGGAGGGGCGGAGATGAGCGGGACGTAACATCCCGCCCACCTCCTTCCTTCCGCATAGCGGCCGGGAGGCAGGTAGGGAGACGTTCCTCGCTCCTGCGGCGTCACACGCAGCGATGTGTGATGCCGCAGGAACGAGGAACAACCTCGTTACTGCTGAAGTAACGATTTTTGGGAATTAGGACCCGTGTAGCCGATTAGCGATAAATCACGCTTTTGCGACGATTTTACATCGCTGAACGCTGTTACACAAAGCTATATCGCTAACGATTGCGGAAGTGCGTCACCAAAACCGTGACCCCAACGACAAAATTCAGGCGATATCGCAGTGTGTAAAGCCCGCTTTAGAGTCTCCCTTCAACCTTAAAAACTATGATACTATGATACTATGAGGGTGTCTATCAATCAATCAATCAGTCTATTGGGGGTGTCTATCTACTACTGAGTCTATTGGGGTTGTCTATCTACCAATGAGTCTACTGGGGGTGTCCATTTCTCCATCAGTCTCGGATTGTCTAGCTCCAAATGTGTCCTACAGGGTTTTTCTAGAAACGTTTATAAGAGTTGAGATTTTGTCCGATCATGGCTTGGTGAAGAAATAAAAGTTAGTAAAATAATATGGAGATCGCCTGTGCTCTTTGTGTTTGATTAATAAATTGGCCGTTTGTGTCCAGCCTTTTGGTGCCAGGTTCTCAAGCCCAGGACACCTGGACATGGGGATGTTTCCTTCTTACTGATCCCATTTTCTGGTGTCCAGCGCTCAGCTCTCCTCTCCTTTATTAAACTTTGGAGTGAAAAATTCTCTCATTGACTCTTGTATTAAAAATAATGTCACCAGAAAATGACTAGGGATGATCGAATACCTCAAATATTCTGTTTCGCGAATATCCGACGAATAAGTCGCCGCTATGCGAATATTCGATGCGCAATGTAAGTCTATGGTAAGCCCGAATAGTTCCGAATAGTTGTCATTCGGGTTTACCATAGACTTACATTGCGCATCGAATATTCACGAATCGTCAAATAGCGGCGACCTATTCGGCAAATATTCGCGAAGCCGAATATTTGAGGTATTCGATCATCACTAAAAATGACCTGTTGTTTAAATAAGTTTTAAAGTTTTTATGTAAAATGATTTTTCCTTTTTTCTTTAGAAATTTCCAGCTCGGGAACAGACTTGAGACTGAACTTGACCCCGAATGCCAAACCCCATATAAGTCTATGGGACCTGAACTTGTGTGCTTAAATGGTTAGGAAGGGCTAGAAGGCTGTAAAAGAAAGAAAATAAGAAATAAAGCAGGTCAGTTATACTTACTGGCCCTCCCCACAGCTGTAACACTGCTTCTGGGTCCACTCATTATATCTCATACATATTCACTGCTTCCCCCACCCACCATAAGTCCCAGCAACTGTGATTGATTGCAGTCAGACCATGCCCCAACCTTGTGTGACAGCATCTGTGATTGGTTGGAATCACAAATGCTGTCTGTATCCCTATAGTGTAAAAATAAATAAATAAATAAATGAAAATAATGGCATAGAGTCCCCTCATAATATGATACGCAGCAGATAGCTACAGCCTGCAGCTCCCAGCTGTGCGTGTTATCTTGGCTGTGTGTCAAAATACGAGGAACCTCATGTGGCTTTTTGAAAATTATTTTAATTTTGATACCCACCCAAGATAAAGCCTACAGTTGGGGGCTGGTATTCTCAGGCTGGGGTGGCCCATGGTTATTGGGTCACTCAGGACTAAAAATAGCAGCCCGCAGCAGCCCCAGAATTGTCGTATCCATTAGATGAGACAGTTCCAGCTCTTTAGCCAGCTCATATGGTGGCAATCAGAGTAATATAAATGGTTATTGACAGCTCACAGCTGCCACTAAGCCTTGTATTAGTAATGGGGAAGGGTGTATGAGACCCCGCATTACTAATCCAGTAAGTGAAAAGAAATAAACACAAACACCGAAACAATCCTTTATTTAAAAAAAAATACAAAAACACCCTCTTTCACCTATTTATTAATCCTCAGAACACCCAGGTCTGATGTAATCCACAAGATGTCCCATGACGATCCTGGCTCTGCTACATAATTAAGTCATAGTGAGTGGTCACATTAGAGAACATGACCACCCAGTGCGGCTTCAGACAGACACTGACTGAGCCGCAGCTATGAGAGCTGACGTCACTGAGTTTACCTGCTGTCACAGCTGGAGGTTCCCATGGTACCCCAGCTGTGACCGCAGGTAAACTGACCTCAGGTGAACTCATTGAGATCAATGAGACCAGAAAACTGCGTTGTTGTTTTTTCCAAGAGTTGCAGATTTGGTGCTGGAATTTATATCCCAAATTCATACACCAATTCTGTATCTCTTTGAAAAAAAAGGGCATCAAATCGCAATGCAGTTTTTATGCGGTTTTCATGTAGGAATTTGGTGTATAAATTCCAGCACCAAATCTGCATCTCCTGGTAGAAAGCCACAAATAAAACCACAGTTTTGACACCATTTTGGTGCAGTTTTCTGCCAGGAGATGAAAAATTGCAGGAGAAGTCTAGTGCAAACATTTCTGCACCAAATCTGGATCTCTTGTTTTTTTTGCCAGAAGATGCAGATTTGGTGCTGAAATTTATACGCCAACTTCCTGCATTTTTGATGCATTTTTTGCCAGAATTATTGAGAAAAAGAGAAAAAAAAGGAGTTTTTGACACATGATAAATTACAAAAATATTTTTATTAACACATGTAAATTACACATGAAAAACACAATTATTAAAAATATCCAAGCAAGGATATTTTGACACAAAGCCAAGATATTGCACACGGCTGGGGGCTGCAGCCTGTAGCCATGGCTTTATCTCCACTGGGTATCACCGAATGGGGGGGCCTAAGGCAATTTTATTTATTTATTTTTACACCACTATAGGGATGCAGTGTGTGTCATTCCAACCAATCACAGACACTGTCACACAAGGTGGGGGCGCTGTCTGACTGCAACCAATCAAAGACGCTGGGACTGACAGTGGGCGGGGGAAGCAGTGAATATGTATGAGAGCTAATGATCAGACCCGGAAGTAGTGTTACAGAAAAGGGGAAGCTCGATAAGTATAACTGTGCTGTTTTATTACTTATTTTATTTCCTTATTTTTCCTTTTTTTTTATTTCTAGCATTATTTATGTGGTTGAACCTGAACAGTAAAATGGACTTCCCTGAAAAGTCCGGGTTCAGGGGTCAATGCATGGGACCTCGAACTTTACAGTTTGGGTTCGTCCAACACGAATGATTAGTAAAAATAAATATTAGATATTTTCTCACCGGCCACTGGGACTTTTTTAGAATCTAGCTTCCTTTTTCAGGAAATGTGGATGTGCGTTGGCAACAATGGTCAGATACCGACCACATCTCTGGTAGCATCGAGTGAGTGTGCCAAGGTCATTGTAAAGGAGGAGGATGCAGCATTAAATGTGACATCGCCTCCTGTGATTGGTGGAGCTCATGTTTTATCGTAACCCTGACTCTGCTGATAACGAGTCTGCTGAAATGTTTTACTTAAAGGACAGGAAGTATGATCGTAAAATATCCCCAGTGGTTAATGTCAAAACTGTAAAACTCATACATTTGTTTTATGCATTGACATTTTTGTAAAAAAAATATGTGCAACACAAAAACCTATTTTGAACAATAAGGCATTTTCTGATGACACATTCCATTTAAGAATTGTAACTAAAATATTAAGTAAAAAGTAAAAAAAAAAAGTTCCAAAAATATAAAAAAAATGTAATCATTTTCCTTTTTGCTGATTACAAATAGAGAAATTTAAAAAAGAAACATAATTGTTATTGCCACGTCTGAAAGAGTCACAGCTCGGAAAATATAACATCAAATCACCCATGTGAATGTAGAGACAAAGAAGAGCTCAGAACACCAATAATTAGTGTTTTTTGGTCACCACAACTCCCTAAGAAATAGAATAATAAGTGATGGTATGTACCCCAAAAAATTCTTCTTGAATATTTGCCAGCCATGGCCAAAAATAAAGAGAAACCTTGCAGACTATCGAAAGAATTCAAGGGTCTCCAAATCGTTTTTTTAACCGTGTGGAAGCATGACTTCTGAAAGGCCCGGAAGAGGCTGGAGAAGATGGTGGCGTAAAAAAGAGGCACAGGTGTGGCAGATAAATCTGTCTCCCAGCTTTCCGTGCCACATCAGGTTTCCTCCTATCAAATATTACTTAAAGTGACCATAGATGTGATTATGTTAGAGAGGAACCTCGTGGAATGATATCTCACATCACTCATCTTTTCCAACATTGGTTTATTGGACCATGTAAATCCCCATCAGTCTCAGCCCATGCCCCTGTGTCCATCAGTCTGAGCCCATGTCCCTTAGTACATCAGTCTGAGCCCATGCCTTTGTGTCCATCAGTCTCAGCCCATGCCCCTGTGTCTATGAGTCTGAGCCCATGCCCTTGTGTCCATCAGCCTGAGCCAATGCCCCTGTGTCCAGGGCTGTATTTTGCCTTCATGCTGCCCTAGGCACTTTAAGTGGTCGCGCCCCTTAGTGACAACGTAAAACTGAGTTTTCGCACACGACATCTGTTTAAGGCAGATCTACTCTGTAGCACACTTTAAAAAGTATCAATAAGAAACGAACCCCCCCCCAATGGGAATCACCACAGGCACATCAAAACATAGCATGAGTATAAAATATTCCCACCACACCGTCCCCACTTATATACTGTGACTGTGACACTGCCCCTAATAAACACCACTCTGCCCTCCCTTATAAACTACTGTATATGCACCACACCTTCCTCGATTATGAAATATGATCTGTACATTGTGAGGAGGGAGCAGCATGATGTGAGGACAATGTCCCATGCATGCTGCCCCCTCCTCACAATGTCCCATGCATGCTGCCCCCTCCTCACAATGTCCCATGCATGCTGCTCCCTCGTCACAATGTCCCATGCATGCTGCTCCCTCCTCACAATGTCCCATGCTTGCTGCCCCTTCCTCACAATGTCCCATGCATGCTGCCCCCTCCTCACAATGTCCCATGAATGCTGCCCCCTCCTCACAATGTCCCATGAATGCTGCCCCCTCCTCACAATGTCCCATGCATGCTGCCCCCTCCTCACAATGTCCCATGCATGCTGCTCCCTCCTCACAATGTCCCTTGCATGCTGCCCCCTCCTCACAATGTCCCTTGCATGCTGCCCCCTCCTCACAATGTCCCATGCATGCTGCCCCCTCCTCACAATGTCCCATGCATGCTGCCCCCTCCTCACAATGTCCCATGCATGCTGCCCCCTCCTCACAATGTCCCATGCATGCTGCCCCCTCCTCACAATGTCCCATGCATGCTTCTCTCTCCTCACAATGTCCCATGCATGCTGCCCCCTCTTCACAATGTCCCATGCATGCTGCTCCCTCCTCACAATGTCCCATGCATGCTGCCCCTCCTCACAATGTCCCATGCATGCTGCTCCCTCCTCACAATGTCCCATGAATGCTGCTCCCTCCTCACAATGTCTCATGCATGCTGCCCCCTCCTCACAATGTCTCATGTATGCTGCTCCCGCCTCACAATGTCCCATGCATGCTGCTCCCTCCTCACAATGTCCCATGCATGCTGCTCCCTCCGCACAATGTCTCATGCTTGATGCTCCCTCCTCACAATGTCCCATGCATGCTGCTCCTTCCTCACAATGTCCCATGCATGCTGCTCCCTCCTCACAATGTCTCATGCATGCTGCCCCCTCCTCAGTGTCCCATGCATGCTGCCCCCTTCTCACAATGTCCCATGCATGCTGCCCCCTCCTCACAATGTCTCATGCATGCTGCCCCCTCCTCAGTGTCCCATGCATGCTGCCCCCTTCTCACAATGTCCCATGCATGCTGTCCCTCTCCATGAGCTCCTAATGCTGCCTTCCTCTTTTCCATAATGAGACCTTCATGTTGCCCCACTCATGCTAAGACCACCACACTAACGCTTATGCTGAGACCCCCCCCCACACACACTACCTCACTCTTGATATTGACTCCCCTACATTGCTCCACTCCATACTGATCCCATACATGCTGCCCCTTCTTCACAATGAGCTCCCAATGCTGCCCCCTCTTATTCTGAGTCCTTACACTCCCCCCACCCAATCGATTTTGTCATTGCACTATCCCTCATCCCTTGTCCTCTGTCTCTAGCATTAGCCCCTCTCTCCCACTCCCCCAACATCAGCCTCTCTCCCCCAGCATCAGCATCTATCTTCCCTCAGCATCAGCCTCTCTTCCCCAGTCTCAGCCTTTGCCTCCCCCCAGCCTCAGCCTACCCCAGTCTCCGCCTCAGCCTCCCTCCAGCCTCCCTCCAGTCTCAGCCTCAGCCTCCCTCAAGTCTCAGCCTCAGCCTCCCTCCAGTCTCAGCCTCAGCCTCCCTCCAGTCTCAGCCTCAGCCTCCCTCCAGTCTCAGCCTCTGCCTCCCTCCAGCCTCCCCCCAGTCTCTGCCTCTGCCTCCCTCCAGTCTCTCCCCAGTCTCAGCCTCTGCCTCCCTCCAGTCTCAGCCTCTGTCTCCCTCCAGTCTCAGCCTCTGCCTCCCTCCAGCCTCCCCCCAGTCTCAGCCTTTGCCTCCCCCCAGCCTCAGCCTACCCCAGTCTCCGCCTCAGCCTCCCTCCAGTCTCAGCCTCAGCCTCCCTCAAGTCTCAGCCTCAGCCTCCCTCCAGTCTCAGCCTCAGCCTCCCTCCAGTCTCAGCCTCAGCCTCCCTCCAGCCTCCCCCCAGTATCTGCCTCTGCCTCCCTCCAGCCTCACCCCAGTCTCTGCCTCTGCCTCCCTCCAGCCTCCCCCCAGTCTCAGCCTCAGCCTCCCTCCAGTCTCAGCCTCAGCCTCCCTCCAGCCTCCCCCAGTCTCAGCCTCTGCCTCCCTCCAGCCTCCCCACAGTCTAAGCCTCTGCCTCCCTCCAGTCTCAGCCTCTGCCTCCCTCCAACCTCCCCCCAGTCTCAGCCTCTGCCTCCCTCCAGCCTCCCCCCAGTCTCTGCCTCTGCCTCCCTCCAGTCTCTCCCCAGTCTCAGCCTCTGCCTCCCTCCAGTCTCAGCCTCTGTCTCCCTCCAGTCTCAGCCTCTGCCTCCCTCCAGCCTCCCCCCAGTCTCTGCCTTTGCCTCCCTCCAGCCTCCCCCCAGTCTCTGCCTCTGCCTCCCTCCAGCCTCCCCCCAGTCTCTGCCTCTGCCTCCCTCCAGCCTCCCCCCAGTCTCAGCCTCTGCCTCTCTCCAGCCTCCCCCCAGTCTCAGCCTCTGCCTCCCTCCAGCCTCCCCCCAGTCTCTGCCTCTGCCTCCCTCCAGCCTCCCCCCAGTCTCTGCCTCTGCCTCCCTCCAGCCTCCCCCAGTCTCAGCCTCTGCCTCCCTCCAGCCTCCCCACAGTCTCAGCCTCTGCCTCCCTCCAGTCTCCCCCCAGTCTCAGCCTCTGCCTCCCTCCAGTCTCAGCCTCTGCCTCCCTCCAGTCTCTGCCTCTGCCTCCCTCCAGCCTCCCCCCCAGTCTCTGCCTCTGCCTCCCTCCAGCCTCCCCCCAGTCTCAGCCTCTGCCTCCCTCCAGCCTCCCGCCAGTCTCTGCCTCCCTCCAGCCTCCCCCCAGTCTCTGCCTCTGCCTCCCTCCAGCCTCCCCACAGTCTCAGCCTCTGCCTCCCTCCAGTCTCCCCCCAGTCTCAGCCTCTGCCTCCCTCCAGCCTCCCCCCAGTCTCTGCCTCTGCCTCCCTCCAGCCTCCCCCCAGTCTCAGCCTCTGCCTCTCTCCAGCCTCCCCCCAGTTTCAGCCTCTGCCTCCCTCCAGCCTCCCCCCAGTCTCTGCCTCCCTCCAGCCTCCCCCCAGTCTCTGCCTCTGCCTCCATCCAGCCTCCCCCAGTCTTAGCCTCTGCCTCCCTCCAGCCTCCCCACAGTCTCAGCCTCTGCCTCCCTCCAGTCTCAGCCTCTGCCTCCCTCCAGCCTCCCCCCAGTCTCAGCCTCTACCTCTCTCCAGTCTCAGCCTCTGCCTCCCTCCAGCCTCCCCCCAGTCTCAGCCACTGCCTCCCTCCAGTCTCAGCCTCTGCCTCCCTCCAGCCTCCCCCCAGTCTCAGCCTCTGCCTCCCTCCAGCCTCCCCCCAGTCTCAGCCTCTGCCTCCCTCCAGCCTCCCCCCAGTCTCAGCCTCTGCCTCCCTCCAGCCTCCCCCCAGTCTCAGCCTCTGCCTCCCTCCAGTATCTGCCTTTGCCGCCTACCCCCCCGCATGCGCAGATCTCCGGTCTGCATTAGAGACACTCCCACGCTCCTTATGAATCCACTTACCTGCTCCAGTGCCCGCCGCCATCTTCTTGGCTCACGTGAGTATCCTCTTCTGACACCGGCTTCCATCACGTCCTCCGCGGCGTCCTTTTGTGAGCTCTGCATGTGACGTCCACACAGCAGTGGACGCAGCACAGAGGAAGGAGCTGATTGGCGCGCGCCTGTGACCCCGGAAGTGCAGGCGCCGGCAGTTCCGGGGTCAATCAGCTCCCTGTGCTCGGCGGCCACAAAAAAAAAATGTAAAAAAAAAAAAAAAAAAAATTTTTTTTTTTTTTTTTTTTTTTGCTGCCAGAAGGTGCCGCCCCTCACAATCTGCCGCCCTAGGCACCGGACCACGGGTGCCTAATGGTAAATACGGCCCTGCCTGTGTCCATCAGTCTGAGCCCATGCCCTTGTGTCCATCAGCCTGAGCCAATGCCCCTGGGTCCATGAGTCTGAGCCCATGTCCCTGTGTCCATCATTCTGAGCCCATGACCTTGTGTTCATCAGTCTGAGCCCATGCCCCTGGGTTCATGAGTCAAAGCCCATGCCCCTGTGTTCATCAGTCTGAATCCATGCCCCTGTCTCCATGAGTCTGAGCCCATGTCTCTGTGTCCATCAGTGTGAGCCCATGCCCTTGTGTCCATCAGTCTGAGCCCATGCTCCTGGGTCCATCAGTCTGAGCCCATGCCCCTGGGTCCATCAGTCTGAGCCCATGCCCCTGGGTCCGTCAGTCTGTATCCACCAGGTTCTGTACCTTGGGTATGGTGAATCCTCGGAAACGCGTCTCCTTTGTCACCGCATGATAGTGAGCCACCGGTGCCAAGTCCATGACCCTCTGCATCTCATGGACGACGGCATTGGTGTACGGCATCTGTGCCCTGTCCATCATCTCAGGAGGACGCTGCCACCCAGTAACCTCATCGATCTCCTGCTGGACTTTAGCTAGAAAATATGAAAAAGGATCTTACTGATATGTCATGAAGAAGACATCATGGAGATCAGAGCTCCACAAAGAGCTGCACACAACAGAGCACTGAAGAACCGTGGGCCAGAAGTCCAAGACTGCTGACGATATCCCAGGACAACCCTTTTCATCATGACCTCTCATCGCCCCTTATAATTCAACAGCGTCATAATAAACTATAACAACAGGGATAATGGACGGATGAAGACCAACGTTGGCCAATTTGATCAAGACTGTTTACGTAGGAGTAAAAAAACTGTATGAAAAGTGTCAGGACATCCGTGATTATTCTACAACTCCATGGATTATTGTTTAGGGGGTTTTCATAGAATAGTAGAGTTGGAATGGACCTCCTGGGTCATCTAGTCCTACCCCCTGCTCAAAGCAGGATTCACTAAAACATCCCAGACAGATGTCCATCCAACCTCTTCTTAAAGACTTCCAATGAAGGAGACCTCACCACCTCTCGTGGTCGCCTGTTCCACTCATTGATCACCCTCACTGTCAAAATGTTTTTTCTAATATCTAATCTGTGTCTCCTCCCCATCAGTTTCATTCCATTGCTTCTAGTCTTTCCTTGTGAAAATGAGAATAAAACTGATCCCTCCCATACTTTGTCAAATGCTTTACTGAAGTCAAGATATACTATATCTTCTGCATATCCCTGATCCACCCAGTCAGTGATTTTGTCATAGAAGGAAATTAAGTTAGTCTGACATGACTTATTAGTTACAAACCCATGCTGGCTCTGGTTAATCACTTCATTCTCATCCAGGTATTTGCATAAATGTTGTTTAACACATTTGTCTTCTGAGATGTGGGGCCATTGAGTTGATCCAAGGAACCATCTACATTAATGTTCATCAAACACCGAGACTTGAGGCTAAATCAGAAGTAGATCAGGATGTGAGGAAGGATCTGCAGTCACAGAACATCTAGTGGTTAAGGGAATCTCTTGACTTCTCCCTGACAAATTATGAGCTAATGATCAAGCGGATAACCTTCAATCCCCCCGTCCTCCTGTTCTGCGGGTAGATAGTTCCATCCAGACGGCTCTGGCAGCGGCTTACTTTGCTCAGACTTTGCTCAGACAGCGCAGGAACGCCCCTTGTACAGAGGAGTTTAGAGAAATGATCACCGGACTATACACTATGGGGAACTGCAATGACTTTTTGGAAGGCTGTGAGAATAGCGATATTGAAACCTGGAAAAGAGCCATTATCTCCCTCCTTATACAGACAGATACTCCTCAGTGACTCAGATGTAAGAGACAACACATGTTATAATTGCAGGGTGATATCGGGGAACATTATCCTTCACTGTAAATAGGCAGAAATAGAGAACAGATAGCGCTATCGAAAAAAGAAACACTAATAGCACTATTCCCTCTCATTTTCATACACAAGGTAAGAGTGGCAAGACACGTACACCAGGTATTTATGTTTGCTGTTAGTCTGCACATACCCAGTCTGATGCGTGGCTACACCCCATTACGAGGTCAGGCTCATGCATGGTTACACCCAATTGTGTGGCTCATAATCCCACCGCGCGCCAGAAGGGCACGTAATCACTTATACTCGGTGATGTCATAGCCATGTTGGTTACTGGCATTACTGTGATTGCTTGGCCGTATTGTGTCATTGGGTCTTATATGGGGTGCGATGCTCGGCACACTGTCCTCTAGAAGCAGTTCAGCTCAGAGTTGATGTAGGAGGGAGAGCATAGATTAGAGCAGGCATATAGGCAGGGTTTACACATGCAGTCTTTATTGCCTTTCATGTGGCACTAAAGGGTGTTTTTAGCCATGTTCAACCTAATAAATAATTTTAAAAGTGACATTGAGCCCCCCTTATTTTTTTATACCAGTCAAGGTAAAGTAGACAGCTGGGGGCTGGTATTATCAGGGTGGGAAGGTCCATGGTTATTTGGCCTTTCCCAGCCTAAATATGCAAGCCTGCAGCCACCCTAGAAGTGGAGCTTCCATTAGATGCTCTAATTGTGGTGCTTTGCCGGCTCTTCTTGATTGACCTTGTGTGGTGGTAATAGGGGTAATACTTTTTTGGTTGATGTCAGCTGTGAATTGACCACCGGAATCAAGCCCAGGGGTTAGTAATGGAGAGGGGGTCTATCAGACATCCCCATTACTAACACACCAATTGTAAGCAAACACAGGAAAAAGTAGTTTATTTGATTAAAGACTCCTTCACACTATCCCTCGTTCATCAATTTATTGTCAAAAATAATCCTACTAAGCTCCTCCGTCGTAGTCCATGTGCCCCAAATGCAGCTCTGGAGACTGAGAATGCAGTTATGTGCAGCTATTCACAGGTGCCGGGCAGTGACTACATTTCTCATTGGTCAGAGAGACCCGTGGCACTGATTAGCGTTGTTGTCACTACCCGACGCCTCCTGTGAATGTCTGCACATTACTGTTATTCACAGGTGCCGGAGCTTCATTTGTAGATTGAGGACGACAACAGAACTACATAGGAACATTTTTGATAAATTGATGAACGAGGGATAGTGTGGGGGAGTCTTTATTCAAATAAACTTTTTTCCTGTGTTTGTTTTTTCTTTGGAGTAATAGGGGTGTTGGATGTCTCTCCATTACTAACTTCTGGGCTTGATGCCAGTTGACATAACACAGCTGACATCAATCCCACATGTATTACCTCAACTGTCACAATGGTCAAAAAGATGCCTGCCATATTTGTAGGAGCTACGCACACCCCAATATTATACTTCCTGCACAAAAGCCAGGCTGTCTCCAGGTACCCTTTGAAACTTCCATGAAACTAGCAATTGCCCACCCATTTCCGTTGCTGAATTACTTTTGTCACCAGGGGGTCTGGCTCTGCTCGGGGGGGGGGGGGGGGGGGGGGGCTTCTTCCTCACAATAATTAATTTTCACCCCTAACCATTTGGTCCAGTATTGGATTTCAATCTTGAATATGGTGACCTCTTGCTGCAGGTCAGGATGTGTGTAATTCTGTATAATTGACTGGCATGTATGGATATGTCATTTTCCTTACAGGGGGCACTCCATTTCTTTTTTTTTTTTAATTATTTATGTAGTTAAGAGCAGCGACCTGGGCGTCAGAGATGTGTCCAGGTGTCTTCCCCATGCTGTTTCCATTTATTTCAGTGATTTTCCTGCCCCTCCCCCAGCGCTCATAGGAGGGTCTTTTGTAAAAATGCTCATGTTCCCAATGACTTCCATTATACTCGTTACTTGATTCGAGGTCGTCCGAGCGTCCGACCTGCTGGATTGGCGTAACGAGCACCCGAGCGTTTTAGTGCTCACCTATCACTAGTTATTACGTGGTGGCGTCATTACCTTGCACTTCGGGATAATGACTGATTAGAGTCAGGCAGAAGCTGAGGGTTGCTGTGGTCGTATCAATTCCAGCTGCAAAGAGGGCGATGAGGGTCATGAGGAGGCTGCGCTCAGTAAAATGGCTACCGAAGATGGTTTCCTCCTAGGAAAAAAATAAGAATTTATATTCTAACCATCACTTGTGACTCAGGAGAAGTTCATCAGCGGCAAAATGGTCATTCATCTGTTACCAGAAGTCACAGCAATAGTAAAAGCCGTGCTCTCCGGCTCTGCTATAACCACTACTGCCCCAATACACCCATCATTACCTCTCACAGATGTATGCAGGCGGGTTGTCAGCAGTAATAGAGGAGGAGCTAGTGCTGTATATAAGGGATGTGTCATTATCCAGACCGGCTTTTCCCTGCTGTTGGTTACACCCAGCTCTGGCCTGGTCATGTGAGGGGTTAACTTCCCTTGCCTGGTTCGGGATCCCAGGACGCTATATATTGCCTTCCTACCTATGGGTCAGTGCCAGTGATATTTCTGTCTTGCAGCGTGTATACTGGCTCTGGTGAGTGTTTTTGATCTGTCCTGCCTCCCTGCTACTGTATCCTGACTTGTACCCTCCCCCATTTGTCTGCCGGTCCCGGTCCCTGACTTCCCGCTCCTGTTTGTTGTTTGTGTTTCCCTCTGCATACCTGATCTCCCGGCTTCTGACTCGGTTCTGTTTTCTGACTTTGATATTGATCCTCCCTTTGCAGTGACTTTCCTGGCTTTAGACCCTGACTGTTTGACTACTCTTCTGCCCCCCGGTGAGTCGCCTGTTAACATTGCTGAAGTTACTCTGCTGCACTTCAGCTGCCTTTCTGTTACAGTGTTTATTTGTCTCTCCTTCACTACTCTGCTGCCACCTAGTGGGGATTACACTGTACTGCATCTTACTAGTGTTACGGGGGCTGTCTGATTATAAAAACCAAAGAGATATCAGACAGTCAGGGTCCACCGTGCAGAGACTCTGCTGCAGACTATGACAGAGTGCAATACCTCTGTCAACTCACAGAAGGACACAATAAGTAAGTAAAGCAATTCCTCCCTTACTTGGAGGGTGTGTGGAATGATCTCCGCCAACAATCACAGAGACAAAGGCAATGTGTGTGAAATGGCACCTACCTAGGTCCGCTCTTCTAGTGGTGCAAAAGAGACGAACAGCAGCGTAAGCCGCACAAAGCTCCTACCTGCGTTCGCTCCACTAGTGTGCGAGGACACGAACCACTAGATATGGCACCTGCCTAGGTCCGCTCTTCTAGTGGTGCAAAAGAGACGAACAGCAGCGTAAGCCGCACAAAGCTCCTACCTCTGTTCGCTCCCCTAGTGTGCGAGGATACGAACAACTGCCAGACGCAGTATAAGGAACGTTACCCTAGCGGCAACGTCCACCTACGAGTCGAATCACAAGGCCCAGCCAGACCATGTGCCTCAGGCACCTGCCTATGTCCGCTCCACTAAGAGGTAAGGATACGGCCCGCAGCCGAAGCTGTAAGGTATAAGAACGCTACCCTGCCGGTAGCGCTCACCTAGCATAGACAGAGAGATGCCTAGAGGAACGTGCACAGAGCGTCTACTGTCATGCATGAACCAAGAGGACTGAGCACCATGCGGCGTGTGTCAGGGTCTTATATAGACTCTGTGCCTCATCCAAGATGGAGGACACCAGAGCCAATCCGCTGCCAGAACGACAGGAGTGACGTCATGCTGGCCTATCACCGAGCAAGGCGTCACAAGCACATGACCAGCGACCAATCGGCATAGAAGGTGTCAGAGACATGTGACCTCGTGTCAGCGATGATGTCACCCGCACATGTGCAATGGCTCCAAGATAGGACTTAGTATCCGGCGCTCGCACATGTGCAGTAGCAAGAAATCTGGACTTCGTCTCCAGCGCTCGCACATGTGCAGTAGCAAGAAATCTGGACTTAGTCTCCAGCGCTCGCACATGTGCAGTAGCAAGAAATCTGGACTTAGTCTCCAGCGCTCGCACATGTGCAGTAGCAAGAAATCTGGACATAGTCTCCAGTACTCGCAGCAACCGTAACAGTACCTCCCCCTCAAGGGCCCCCCTCCCGGCGACGCAGGTAATCGGCAACTAAGTCGGGAGCATGGACAGCCTCCTCAGGCTCCCAAGAGCGATGTTCCGGGCCATAGCCCTCCCAATCTATCAAGAAGAACCTGCGCCCTCTAACCATCTTAGAACCTACTATGGCTCGTACCTCATAGCTAGAGCGAGAGGAATCAGAGGCAGGAGAGTGCACTTCACGAGCGTGAGGTAAAATTGCCGGCTTTAGCAGTGAGACATGGAATTTGTCATGAATCCTAAGATGGACAGGTAACTTCAATTGGTAGACTACAGGATTTACCTGTCGAAGAACCTCATAAGGACCCAGGAAGCGAGGAGCAAATTTGACAGAGCTCACTCTAAGTCTCACGTGTTTTGCAGAGAGCCACACAAAGTCCCCTGGAGAAAAGACAGGAGCCGGGCGACGAAACCGATCGGACACCGTCTTCATACGGTCCTTAGCTGCTTGGATCGACTCTTGAGTCCGATCCCAAACCTCTCTGGCATTAGTTGCCCAGTCGGCCACAAGAGGAGGAGGTGCAGCAGCGGGAAACGGTACCGGTACCCTAGGGTGTTGCCCATTATTGAGTACGAACGGTGTCTGCCCAGTGGCCTCAGCCAGCGAATTGTTAAGGGCAAATTCTGCCCAGGGTAGGAGGGAGGACCAGTTATCGTGGTTCTCAGCAACAAAGTGTCGAAGGTATATAATCATAGATTGATTGGTACGTTCAACCAAACCATTAGTCTCCGGATGGTATGCCGAAGAGAGATTCAACTCAATTTGCAGAAGGCTACAAAGATCTCGCCAGAAACGGGAAGTAAATTGCGGGCCTCTATCACAAATGATACGATCTGGCATCCCGTGAAGCCTAAAGACATGCTTGAGGAATAGTTTGGCTAGTACCCTGGAAGATGGGATTCTCGATAACGGTACGAGATGAACCATCCGGGAGAAATGGTCCGTAATGACCCACACAAATCTATGTCCCTGTGAACATGGAAGATCACCCACAAAGTCCATGCCTACCACCTCCCATGGTCTATCTGGCACTGGTAAAGGATGCAAGAGCCCAGCCGGTCTCTGCCGTAATGGACGGTTGCGAGCACACGAGTAGCAGGAACCGACATATCTCTTGACGTGGCTGGCTAAGTGTGGCCACCAATACCACCTCTCCAGTAACTCTCGTGTCCGCCTAATACCAAAATGCCCACCCACCTTTGAGGTGTGGGCCCATGACAGTATATCATTCTGTCGATCAGGCGGAACAAAGGTCTTGCCCAGTGGGATTTGGTCTAACGTCACAGGGGAGAGCGTATGAAAAACCCTGGAGGGAAGGATAAGACGAGGTTCGTCAATCTCTTCCTGGGTAGAAAGCATAGAGCGAGACAGGGCGTCTGCCTTGTTATTCTTACTCCCAGACAGATAGTTGATGGAGAAGTGAAAGCGGGAGAAAAACAAGGACCAGCGGGCTTGGCGAGGATTCAGACGCTGAGCGGTTTGTAAGTACGTCAGATTCTTATGGTCTGTATAGACCTGGAAAGGATGTTTCGCTCCTTCCAGCAAGTGACGCCACTCCTCCAAGGCTAATGTCAAGGCGAGCAGTTCCCTATCCCCAATGGTATAGTTTCTCTCTGCCGGTGAAAAGGTTTTAGCAAAGAAGAAACACGGCCTTTTTCTACCTGCACCGTTCTTTTGATACAAGACCGCACCAGCACCCACTGAAGAGGCATCAACCTCTAAGAGGAAGGGCTTACTCTCATCGGGTCTTTGAAGAACGGGAGCAGTTGAAAAGTGTCTTTTTACTGCCTCAAAAACCTGAGATGTCTCAGTAGACCAGGCTTTGGGATTAGCACCTTTCTTAGTCAAGGCCACCAAACGGGCCACCAAAGTAGAAAAATGGGGTATGAACTGCCTGTAATAATTTATGAATCCTAAGAAGCGTTGCACCGCCTTCAAGGAATGAGGTTCGGACCATTGCAGGACAGCAGAGAGCTTCGCAGGATCCATAGCCAGGCCCTCTTGTGAGATAATGTAACCCAAAAAAGGCAATGAGGACTGCTCGAATACACATTTCTCGAGTTTAGCAAACAATGAGTGCTCCCTTAAACGGGAAAGGACACGAACGACATCCTGACGATGAGTCTCCAGATCAGGAGAAAAAATCAGGATGTCGTCCAGATACACCACTACTGAGGATAACAGTAAATCCCTGAACACATCGTTTACGAAGTCCTGAAATACTGCGGGTGCATTACATAACCCAAAAGGCATGACGAGGTATTCATAGTGACCGTCTCGGGTGTTAAAAGCGGTCTTCCATTCGTCACCCTTTCGAATTCGTACCAAGTTATACGCACCCCGCAGATCCAACTTCGTAAAAACTTGAGCTCCTCTCATTCTGTCAAAGAGCTCCAAAATTAAAGGTAATGGGTATTTGTTCTTTATTGTGATTGCGTTGAGACCCCTGTAATCTATGCAGGGACGCAAATCACCCTCTTTCTTCCGAACAAAGAAAAACCCAGCTCCCGCGGGAGAGACAGACTTACGAATGAACCCCTTCTCTAAACTCTCTCTTATATAGGTCGACATGGCCTCCGACTCAGGTATCGACAGGGGGTAAACCCTGCCTTTAGGTGGAACCAAACCTGGGATAAGGTCTATGGCACAGTCATACGGCCTATGGGGTGGAAGAACCTCAGCACCCTGTTTGGAGAACACGTCAGCGAAATCCAAATAGGGTGTAGGTAGGGGAGAGAGATCAGTTGATGCAACCGCAACGACCTTAGGTGGTAAGGGAAGACATCGGGACTGACATTTCGAACCCCAACTAATAATGCTGTCAGACTCCCAGTCAATGTGAGGAGCATGAGTCCAAAGCCATGGAAGACCCAGAAGGATGTCGTCTATACCCTCAGGCAAAACAAGAAAAGAAATCTCCTCTATGTGACCCTGAGACAGGGAAAGGCGCAAGGGAACTGTCCTCAATGTAATGGAGTCAGACAACATAGTTCCATTAACAACACGGACAGGAATAGGCGCCTCTAACATGATAGAGGGAATATTGTGTCCCTTTACAAATCCTGAGGACACAAAAGTCCCGTCAGCTCCGGAATCCACAAAAGCCATAATAGGCCATGTATTCTCAGATAACGAGAGCTGACCTGGGATACAACACTTAGAGGGTGCAGAAGACGTCTCTAGTAACCCCCCTCTAATGGTTACTAGGCCAGGGAGTTTCCCTGACGACTAGGACACTTGTTGGCATAGTGCCCGGCCTGACGACATACATAACATATAGGAGGACCAGACTTGCGTAGTCTGGAGAACGTATGACCTAACTCCATAGGAGTGGGAGATGTTTCAGATGCTGAGGAAGATGGTAGTGGACCCTCAACAACTGGAATAGCCCGATGCTTAGGGCGTGAGGAAGAGACCTCGAGTCTACGTTCCTTATGGCGTACATCGATCCTCGTTGCTACTGTGATCAAGTCCTCCAGAGAAGCAGGGACCTCACGAGTAGCAAGAGCATCCTTGACATAGCCTGCCAACCCTCTCCAGAAGATAGGAATCAACACCTTCTCTGGCCAATCTAGTTCTGCCACCAGAGTTCTAAAAGCAATGGCATAAGAACTAGTGGATAACGAACCCTGAGATAGATCTAAGAGTCTCAGGGCCGCATCATGGGTAACCTGCGGACCCATGAATACCGCCTTAAGAGCATCAAGAAAGTCTTGATGTCTCAGAGTAACCACATCAGAGCGCTCCCATAAGGGAGTCGCCCATTCTAAGGCTTTGTCCTGAAGTAAGGAGATGATAAAGCCTACTCTGGACCTCTCCGTAGAGAAGCGAGAAGAGTTGACCTCTAGGTGTATCTGACACTGACTAATGAAACCACGACATGATCTGGCATCGCCAGAATATCTGTTTGGCAGAGCAAGTCGAGGATCATGTGCAGATGTCACCATGGTCTGAGGTTTATCCTCTATACTCTTGAGCCGTGACTCAAGTACTTGTATGTAACGATGTAACTGCTGATATTCTGCCATAACTGCCAGACCCTTGGCTCAGTCCTAATGTTACGGGGGCTGTCTGATTATAAAAACCAAAGAGATATCAGACAGTCAGGGTCCACCGTGCAGAGACTCTGCTGCAGACTATGGCAGAGTGCAATACCTCTGTCAACTCACAGAAGGACACAATAAGTAAGTAAAGCAATTCCTCCCCTACTTGGAGGGTGTGTGGAATGATCTCCGCCAACAATCACAGAGACAAAGGCAATGTGTGTGAAATGGCACCTACCTAGGTCCGCTCTTCTAGTGGTGCAAAAGAGACGAACAGCAGCGTAAGCCGCACAAAGCTCCTACCTGCGTTCGCTCCACTAGTGTGCGAGGACACGAACCACTAGATATGGCACCTGCCTAGGTCCGCTCTTCTAGTGGTGCAAAAGAGACGAACAGCAGCGTAAGCCGCACAAAGCTCCTACCTCTGTTCGCTCCCCTAGTGTGCGAGGATACGAACAACTGCCAGACGCAGTATAAGGAACGTTACCCTAGCGGCAACGTCCACCTACGAGTAGAATCACAAGGCCCAGCCAGACCATGTGCCTCAGGCACCTGCCTATGTCCGCTCCCCTAAGAGGTAAGGATACGGACAGCAGCCGAAGCTGTAAGGTATAAGAACGCTACCCTGCCGGTAGCGCTCACCTAGCATAGACAGAGAGATGCCTAGAGGAACGTGCACAGAGCGTCTACTCTCATGCATGAACCAAGAGGACTGAGCACCATGCGGCGTGTGTCAGGGTCTTATATAGACTCTGTGCCTCATCCAAGATGGAGGACACCAGAGCCAATCCGCTGCCAGAACGACAGGAGTGACGTCATGCTGGCCTATCACCGAGCAAGGCGTCACAAGCACATGACCAGCGACCAATCGGCATAGAAGGTGTCAGAGACATGTGACCTCGTGTCAGCGATGATGTCACCCGCACATGTGCAATGGCTCCAAGATAGGACTTAGTATCCGGCGCTCGCACATGTGCAGTAGCAAGAAATCTGGACTTAGTCTCCAGCGCTCACACATGTGCAGTAGCAAGAAATCTGGACATAGTCTCCAGTACTCGCAGCAACCGTAACAACTAGCCTTTGTACAGCGTGACAGGATGTAGTCTCCTATGATATGTGATGTCATCACAGGGGGTGGGGCTGTGTATAAGGGGTGTGGACTCATGTCTGATCATGTGTCATTGTATCAGTGATGTCATCACAAGGGGCGGGGCTGACACCTCTCACACATGTATACAGGCGGGTTGTCAGCAGTAATAGATGATGACTGACACTGTACATACTATATTTATGTGAGGCACCCCTGCAACAATCGTGGCTGCCCACTCACAGGAGCCTGCAGGAAAAAGCGGTGTGCGTGCAGAGGACGAGCTGGACCCAGCACAGAGAGGGTTAAATACTCATATCAGGTGGACAGCACACGATTGTATGTATTACATTTTTAATTTTTTCTTTTGGTATTCATTCACATAGTTTGCACCAGTTGCTTCTAAGCGGTGCACCTGGGGCATGAATTTTGACTAAAAGTAAAAAAAAAAATCATCTTTTTGTCTTTTAATTTGTTTGCGCCTTTTTATAGCAAAAAGTTCCTCTTTGTGCTCAAATATCTGTAAATTTGCTCGCAGGTTCTTGTCATGAATAAGAGTAACAAAGAGTAACAAGAACGGATGAAGGAGGCAAACTGAACAGGGAAAACACCACAGAAAGTTCCCTTTGAAGGCTCGGTACAGCTAAGCTATCACCGGCAAATCCCTGGACTGAGAGGAGAGTATTTATAGCATAGGAAAGCGGGAAAATCAGAACAGCTGAGGCCCGGCTTTTCATCCTGAATTAGGAGACCAATTGAACTGCTTAACCCTAGCAGCACCGAATCATGGAGAATCTGCACAGACATTAACCCATGCAAGTGTGCGAGTAGCCCTGCGCTGCGATCTCCAGACACCAGATATACAGGGGACCACTCCCTGGCGCGGTACCCACTTGACACACTGGCGGTAATCTTGTAGTAAATGGTTTATGTTAATGATCAGTACGGTAGTATTATCGTTCACTATGTGGTAGTATTATGTAGTATTATTGGTATATTGGTCTTGCTATAGCTGATTTTGTTCAGTAACAGGATGCTGGTATATTCAGACTCTATGTGATGGAGATATATGGTCATGGTGTGGCAGCATTATTTTGCTCTTATATAGTGGTATTATTCAAGGTCTCTAGCAACTCTAGCAACACCGATAAGGTCCAGGCTTTAGAGCTCAGTCCTGGTAGTGATAATGAGGGCGGGGGGTACACAGGACTCGTTACACTAATGGCTCCCGCTAGAGGTCACCAATGTCTGCGTGACTATACGAACGCTCTCTGCACGCGGACGGATGGAGGCTGTAGTCACACTCACCACAGAGGGTCCTTTCTGCCCAGATCCATGCTGCACCCTCCAAACACCCACTGACCCCGAATCCCTCCATTATCCCTCCTGCCCTGCGATGACCGTGAATCAGAGATGTCATTAGAGGGGGCCAAGCTGTGACCCCCTAACAGAGAACTTTGCACCTCTTTTATCTTTATCTGGAAGTAGTCAATGAAGTCTCGGGGGGCGGCTGGACTGAGACTGTGCTCCTCAATGTATTTCTTAGTCAATGACTTCAGCCGTGATCTTCTCTTCATGATTTTCTCCTTGAGAATTGGCACCTTGAGGAGAATTGGAAAAGTGTCTCCGAGCTGCAAGACAAAAAACGGTGAAATGTGCAAAGTGTATATGTGTATATGTGTGTACAGTGTGTGTATAAGAGTATGTGTATACAAAGTATACTGTATATATATATATATATATTGTGAGGTATCAACCGGCTGTATTACAAAAGGCCGGTATGTTTTGCAGAAGCGTGGGTGCTCTGCAATGTGAAACTGGCTGGGACCTGTGGTTCCACAGGATTGCATTCATGCAGAGCCATGGAAGGGTGTGTGATGCTGATTACACACTCCTTACCACCTGTGGGTGGCTCCAGGGGTTAAAGCAATCCTGTCTCTGAACCTGGGGGGAGAGTGTCGAGGGCAGTCTAGGGAGAGACTGGCTCTAGACTTCCAGTGTGTGTGCTGGAGATGGAGAGAGCAGAAGCAGGGTGTTTTGCATTCCTCCGGAGACCTTCTTTTGAAGGAAGGGGCTTTTAGGTCCATGTGTAAAGCCATGTGGCTGGAGCCAGGGGGAACCTGGAAAGGACACTAGCCACCTTAAGAGGAAGGTAACTGGGATTGGACCTGGGGTCTGGATACTGACAAGGGTCAGTGACACATGGGTGGCAGTCCAAAAGTGTGTGGACTTTATATTATGTGTTGGTCTTTGAGGAGAAAGCCAACGAACGGCATCTTTATGTTATGTGACCTGATATGGTTTATGGACCTGTTAATAAACCAGATGGTCTGTTAAAGAGACCAATTACTCTGGCGTGCTTTAATCCCGCTACCTGATGTGTGGCCCACATACACTTGGGGCCCACATTGTCACATTATGGTGGAGAATGCGGGCATATGGCCTGGTTGCTAGGGGCAACGCAGCCTGGTTGCTAAGGGCAATGCAGCCTGGTTGCTAAGGGCAACGGCCTAGGACATATTCCTGTGGATACGGACTGCTTGCGGTGGATCGGCGGGTCCACGAAAAATTTTTTGAAGCGGTTTGCGGTGGATCGGCGGGTCCACGAAAATTGTCTGCGCACTCAAGCAGCTGGCGGTGGATCGGCGGGTCCACGAACAGGGACAGCGCTCTCAAGCACCTGGCGGTGAATCAGCAGGTCGTTGGGGACCTGTGCTGCAGTGGCGAGAGTCAAGCGACTGGAGGTTCCAGGCCAGCCGGAATTGCGAGGCCCTGCTTGGTGAGCAGTGATACACCACAGGCTGGAGATCCTGGTTGTACGGGCGGTACAACCCGGAAAGGTTAGTGGTTCTCTAACCCCCCCCCCCCTGTCTTTGACCACCGGGTATTACCCATTGGAGCGCCCCTCCTGTGCCTCTTTTTCGTTACAGCATGGAGGAGCTCCTGAACCAGCTGCTGCAGAGTCAGCAGCACCAACAGCATGTGCCTGGAGGTCCAGTGACAGCAGTGGGGGCTGAAAGCCAAAAAGAGGGAATGGTCCCTGCGGACATTGTGGAGGAGCTGTACCAGTTCCTGGTCCGGGGACAGCAGGAGCTGTCGGTGTGTAGCGATGTCACAGCCATGGACCAGTTTGAGCGTTCCCTTCAGGGGCCAGTATGGACACTGGGTGCCCAGGGAGACAAGGGCAAACGGTGTGAACTGGGGGCTAAGGACATTGCATGGAAACCGCAAAAGGGGGCGGAGTCCCAGAAGGGAATAGTTGCCCATAAGGGGGTGGAGTCCCATAAAGGGGTGGTTGCCCATAAGGGGGTGGAGTCCCATAAAGGGGTGGTTGCCCATAAGGGGGTGGAGTCCCAGAAAGCGGTGGTCCCCCAAAAGAGAGCGGAGCATCCCAAATCCAAGGGTGAAGTGGTGCAGATGGACTGTAGCCAGGGACAACAGTGTTCATGCCTTAAGTGTCCTGTTTGCAATATAGACCACCCATCCGACGAGAAGCCACGTCTGTGTTCCGTGGAAGTGGATGGGGAATCTGTAACAGGAGTCGTAGACTCAAGGAGCTTGGTGACCCTGGTGAGGGCCACCTCTGATGTCCACTTGATTCCTGGAAGGAAGATCCACGTCGGCTGCACCCACAGTAATGAGACAGAATACCCGGTCTCCAGCGTGGTCATTAAGACAGCCTGGGACAGTGGTTCTCATGATGTTGGTGTAGTCTCAGATTTACTGCACCCAATTATTATAGGTTGGGACTCTAAATTATTTGTGCACTTGTGGAAGCAGGGGGACGTATACGGTTGCTTGTGTAAGAGCCGGAACAGCCCAAAGGAAACCCCACCACATTGGGAGGTGAAAAGGGGTCCTTGTTGTGCAGTTATGTGTGGTAAGGAGGAGATAGCACCTCCTAAAATTGACTGTCCTAAGTTAGGGGTGACCAAAGAAAATGATGGACGGACCCAACTTAGTGACATAAGGACTAAGGGAATAACCGATAGTGTGACCGTTAAAAACGGGGTAGCTCCAGAAAGGGAGGCAGATATCTGGTTAAGTGGGGACATGATAGTCCAGGATACCAGGGGGAGCGATGATGACTCCAGTAAAGACACTGACTCTAGTAAGGTGACAAACGAGTACAGTGTGGTACAGATGGGCGAGAAGGGCAAAACTTCCTCCCGACGCCGAAGACGTAATAAGCGCCGAGAGGGGGCACAGTGTAGGCCGTCTGAGGGTGCAGAGAAAGTGACATGCCTGATTAATAAAGACATGGTGCTAATAACACCTGCTACGGTGGAGTCAGACGGTGATATCCTACAAAAGACTGAGGAATCAGAGATTGAACTGACACATTGTGACGACAGAAATCAGCGCGCTGCAAGTGCAGAGAAGGAGCCAACCAAGGACGTAATGGTGGTGGTCCCTATGATTTCAAAGTGTGAAGTTGATAGTCTGTCAGGCGAGAATGGTATAGGAAATGGAATCCTAGAGAGTGTGGGGGAAGGAATAATCCCCAACAGTCGTGGTGAGCAGACTGGTGAACTACCAAGTGCTGGGGTGGATGACAGCGAATTTAGCCCCAAATCTCTAAAAGGAACAGAGTGCCATGTTGAAGGGTGTGACACCCAGGCTGAGGGTGGCACTGCAGAGACCCCAGAGGAAGTGGAAGATAATGCAGTGAAGAACCAAGAAACAGCTGGCGCTGAAGTGAAGAGAGCCTCTGAGGAGGTGAAGCCTGGACCAGAGGTCTCATCCAGGACTGGGAGCCTGCCTGACCTGCTTGGTAAAACCATGATGGAGGATATAGAGAAGGTCGTGGGTAAGAAGAGTAAGAAACCCAAATGTTCTGAAGCTGAGGTGGAAGAAGCCTCAGAAATAGTGTGTCATAGACCAGAGAGGTCCGCAAGTGAAGACTCATTCAAGAGGATGAGCAAAGACCATCTGCAACAAGAGATACTTATTAGGCAGGCTACTGAGAGTCGAGTAAGGGAACTGGAGAAAGAAGTGGCTGAGCTCCGAAGTCGCTTGGCAGAGTACCAGTCCAAGTCCCAGGGAGACTTGGAGCAGATGGAGCAGCGAGTGTCACTCCTGACCAAACTTGTTGAAGCAGGGGAGGCCCAAAGAGAGCTAACTCTGGAAGCTAAACTTGACAAGCATGTGGCAGGGATGAATGAGACTTCTGTAGTCAAGTGCATGGTGGATATACCTGAGGACTTAAGAGAAGCGTGTGCCACCGGGTGCATGCATGACGAATTTAAGAGAGCTGTGGAAGCGTGTGAGGTCTACTGTACCCCAGGGGCTGAACAGTTAGTGATATTGTCTACCAGTAAAATTACTGGGCAGCGGGTGGCTATTCTAAAGGACATGCACTTCAGATGTGTTCGTATGAAGTGGCAGGCCCAACTGCAAAAGGAAGAAGCCACTAGACAGCTAGAGTATAAAAGGAAAGCGCAGAGTCTGGCGGAAGATATTGTCCAAGTACCCCGGGCTCTGGTGGGGAGAGTCATTGGAAAAACCGGACGAGTCATGCAAGACATGGTGAATAAGTCGGGTTTGGTGAGATTAAGAATCCCTGCTGCTAATGAGAGCAAGATACCCAGGGAAGCTGGTATGGTTCCGTTTGTCTGTGTCGGGACTGTAGAGAGTCTTGGAACCATTCGAAGCCTTATTGAATATCGGGTACACCATGTACGTGACATGGAGCGGTTGTGGCAAGAAAACCTGAAAATTAAGGAGCAGCTTCGCCAACTGTGTGGGGGACAGCAGCCGTCTTCCACCCGTTGTTCAGGGGAAAGAAGTGGAAGATGGCGTGTCGGTCCAGTAGTTCAGACGCGCGATAAAAGGAATCGCCGACAGAGTGGTAACCTACGATGTACGGTAGATAGTGGCCGCTATGAGCTTAGAGTTCCCGACAGTAGCCTTGGGGGTACTCGAGAAAGCCTAGGTTCGGACAAGACTGTAGGTTTGACTGGGGACATGTCTCTCTACTACGGTGACCCTGGGAGGGGGTCAGGGAGAGAACGGTCTGGAAATGGGACGTCCTTTAACCCTAGGTTGACCAGACAGGGTTTGGTGACAGTGTCGGGCGATGCCTCAGGGACTACTGCTCTTGGACGGCCCTCTCGACTGGTGGGGCATGGCAGCGGGGATGCCCTGTCTCGCGGCCCCAGGTCATTGGCAAGTGTTCTCCCCTACGGGTTTGAACAGAGGGGGAGGGTATGTGAGGTATCAACCGGCTGTATTACAAAAAGCCGGTATGTTTTGCAGAAGCGTGGGTGCTCTGCAATGTGAAACTGGCTGGGACCTGTGGTTCCACAGGATTGCATTCATGCAGAGCCATGGAAGGGTGTGTGATGCTGATTACACACTCCTTACCACCTGTGGGTGTGGCTCCAGGGGTTAAAGCAATCCTGTCTCTGAACCTGGGGGGAGAGTGTCGAGGGCAGTCTAGGGAGAGACTGGCTCTAGACTTCCAGTGTGTGTGCTGGAGATGGAGAGAGCAGAAGCAGGGTGTTTTGCACTCCTCCGGAGACCTTCTTTTGAAGGAAGGGGCTTTTAGGTCCATGTGTAAAGCCATGTGGCTGGAGCCAGGGGGAACCTGGAAAGGACACTAGCCACCTTAAGAGGAAGGTAACTGGGATTGGACCTGGGGTCTGGATACTGACAAGGGTCAGTGACACATGGGTGGCAGTCCAAAAGTGTGTGGACTTTATATTATGTGTTGGTCTTTGAGGAGAAAGCCAACGAACGGCATCTTTATGTTATGTGACCTGATATGGTTTATGGACCTGTTAATAAACCAGATGGTCTGTTAAAGAGACCAATTACTCTGGCGTGCTTTAATCCCGCTACCTGATGTGTGGCCCACATACACTTGGGGCCCACATTGTCACAATATATATATATATATATATATATATATATATAATGTGTACAGTGTGTGTGTGTGTGTGTGTGTGTATAGGGGTATGTGTATACAAAGTATGTGTGTATACAGTGTATGAGTGTGGATTTGCAACATATGTATGAGTATATTAAGTACCTGGACTATATGCATGTGTGTACAGTGTATATGTGAATGCACAGTGTATTTTCTGTGTAAATGTATAGAACATATATGTAGAGTGTATGTGCATAAGCACAGTATCTTTACGTGTAATTACAGTGTATGTGTATAGAGTGTGCAGCAATTTCCAAAAGTTCTCGATTGTTCTGAAGACTGATCACATTAATTACAAGAAATTAACGTAGTTCCAACAATCCCATTTCCTTGAATTTCAGCTCGGCTGTGGAGAAAGTCTGCAAGTTCCAGGATCATCTCATCAAGAGAAATCCGCCACAGGGCACTGAACCCCAGTGCAGAGCTTGCTCAGGAATAGCAGCAGGCAGGTGTCAGGGGTCAAGGCTTTAGAAGTCTGGCCTTCGTGTCAAGAAAAACCCCAAGGACAGATGGACATGCTATTGGCAGTGCGGGGGTTGTACTGCACAATACAGGGGGACGTTATTTCTCTGATGAAGCCAGAGAAGAGTAGATGAGCGCTGCCATCAGTCCTGTATCCACCAACAGTAAAGCTTTCTAAAACAACTCATGTGGGGGCTTCACATCAATGGAGGAGGCTAACTTAACATGTTTGGGGGCTTCTCATCCATGGAGGGGGTCATTCACAATATGTGGGGGCTTCTCATCCATGGAGGGGCTCACTCACAATATGTGGGGGCTTCTCATCCATGGAGGGGGTTACTCACAATATGTGGGGGCTTCTCATCCATGGAGGGGCTCACTCACAATGTGTGGGGGCTTCTCATCCATGGAGGGCGTCACTCACAATGTGTGGGGGCTTCTCATCCATGGAGGAGGTCACTAACAATGTGTGGGGACTTCTCATCCATGGAGGGGGTCACTAACAATGTGTGGGGGCTTCTCATCCATGGAGGGGCTCATTCACAATGTGTGGGGGCTTCTCATCCATGGAGGGGCTCATTCACAATATGTGGGGGCTTCTCATCCATGGAGGGTGTCACTCACAATATGTGGGGGCTCCTCATCCATGGAGGGGCTCACTCACAATATGTGGGGGCTTCTCATCCATGGAGGGTGTCACTTACAATGTGTGGGGGCTTCTCATCCATGGAGGGTTCACTCACAATATGTGGGGGCTTTTCATGCATGGAGGGGGTCACTCACAATATGTGGGGGCTCCTCATCCATGGAGGGGATCACTCACAATATGTGGGGGCTTTTCATGCATGGAGGGGGTCACTCACAATATGTGGGGGCTCCTCATCCATAGAGGGGGCTCACTCACAATATGTGGGGGCTTCTCATCCATGGAGGGTGTCACTCACAATATGTGGGGGCTCCTCATCCATGGAGGGGGTCACTCACAATATGTGGGGGCTTCTCATCCATCGAGGGGGTCACTCACAATATGTGGGGGCTTTTCATGCATGGAGGGGGTCACTCACAATATGTGGGGGCTCCTCATCCATGGAGGGGATCACTCACAATATGTGGGGTCTCCTCATCCATAGAGGGGGCTCACTCACAATATGTGGGGGCTTCTCATCCATGGAGGGTGTCACTCACAATATGTGGGGGCTTCTCATCCATGGAGGGTGTCACTTACAATGTGTGGGGGCTTCTCATCCATGGAGGGTTCACTCACAATATGTGGGGGCTTTTCATGCATGGAGGGGGTCACTCACAATATGTGGGGGCTCCTCATCCATAGAGGGGGCTCACTCACAATATGTGGGGGCTTCTCATCCATGGAGGGTGTCACTCACAATATGTGGGGGCTCCTCATCCATGGAGGGGGTCACTCACAATATGTGGGGGCTTCTCATCCATCGAGGGGGTCACTCACAATATGTGGGGGCTTTTCATGCATGGAGGGGGTCACTCACAATATGTGGGGGCTCCTCATCCATAGAGGGGGCTCACTCACAATATGTGGGGGCTTCTCATCCATGGAGGGTGTCACTTACAATGTGTGGGGGCTTCTCATCCATGGAGGGTTCACTCACAATATGTGGGGGCTTTTCATGCATGGAGGGGGTCACTCACAATATGTGGGGGCTCCTCATCCATAGAGGGGGCTCACTCACAATATGTGGGGGCTTCTCATCCATGGAGGGTGTCACTCACAATATGTGGGGGCTCCTCATCCATGGAGGGGGTCACTCACAATATGTGGGGGCTTCTCATCCATCGAGGGGGTCACACAATATGTGGGGGCTTTTCATGCATGGAGGGGGTCACTCACAATATGTGGGGGCTCCTCATCCATGGAGGGGATCACTCACAATATGTGGGGTCTCCTCATCCATAGAGGGGGCTCACTCACAATATGTGGGGGCTTCTCATCCATGGAGGGTGTCACTCACAATATGTGGGGGCTTCTCATCCATGGAGGGTGTCACTTACAATGTGTGGGGGCTTCTCATCCATGGAGGGTTCACTCACAATATGTGGGGGCTTTTCATGCATGGAGGGGGTCACTCACAATATGTGGGGGCTCCTCATCCATAGAGGGGGCTCACTCACAATATGTGGGGGCTCCTCATCCATGGACGGGGTCACTCACAATATGTGGGGGTTCTCATCCATGGAGGGGGTCACTCACAATATGTGGGGGCTTCTCATCCATGGAGGGGGTCACTCACAATATGTGGGGGCTCCTCATCCATGGAGGGGGTCACTCACAATATGTGGGGGCTTCTCATCCATAGAGGGGGTCACTCACAATGTGTGGGGGCTTCTCATCCATGGAGGGGATCACTCACAATATGTGGGGGCTTCTCATCCATGGAGGGGGTTACTCACAATATGTGGGGGCGTCTCATCCATGGAGGGGGTCACTCACAATGTGTGGGGGCTTTTCATCCATGGAGGGGGTCCCTCACAATGTGTGGGGGCTTCTCATCTATGGAGGGGGTCACTCACAATGTGTGGGGGCTTCTCATCCATCGAGGGGGTCACTCACAATATATGGGGGCTTCTCATCCATGGAGGGGGTCACTCATAATGTGTGGGGGCTTTTCATCCATGGAGGGTGTCACTCACAATGTGTGGGGGCTTCTCATCCATGGAGGGGGTCACTCATAATGTGTGGGGGCTTTTCATCCATGGAGGGGGTCACTCACAATATGTGGGGGCTTCTCATCCATGGAGGGGGTCACTCATAATGTGTGGGGGCTTTTCATCCATGGAGGGTGTCACTCACAATGTGTGGGGGCTTTTCATCCATGGAGGGGGTCACTCACAATATGTGGGGGCTCCTCATCTATGGAGGGGGCTCCTCATCCATGGAGGGGGTCACTCACAATGTGTGGGGGCTTCTTCTCCATGGAGGGGGTCACTCACAATGTGTGGGGGCTTCTTATCCATGGAGGGGCTCATTCACAATGTGTGGGGGCTTCTCATCCATAGAGGGGGCTCACTCACAATATGTGGGGGCTTCTCATCCATGGAGGGGGTCACTCACAATATGTGGGGGCTTCTCATCCATGGAGGGCGTCACTCACAATATGTGGGGGCTCCTCATCCATGGAGGGGGGGGTCACACAATATGTGGGGGCTCCTCATCCATGGAGGGGGCTCACTCACAATTATACCTAAGAACAAAGAATGGGATCTAAACCTCTTCTGAGAACAATGTCTCCCGTCATTCCAGGACATGCTTTTTCCCGATAATGGAGACAAAGTCAGAAGGCAACAGAGAGAACCAAGGGTCTCGGGGAACAAGACATTAACATTTTGTTTCCACGGTCGGAAGCCCCACAGATCTTAGTCCCATTAGGAAGTGAAGGTCAATCCTCATAAAGTGACAAACCCCAGAAATTGTGATAACCGGACGCCCTGATGAGATCAGAACGGGTCATCAGTCCAGATCTGCCCAGAAGACAATATCCAGCCGTCGGGCGAAGGGCAGAAGTCTGGAGAAATAATGGTCAAACGTAGAGAAGAGCAGAGTGATCCGCGTAGGATCGAGGTCCGGTTGAATCTCCTGATATTCATCTTTCCATGCAAATCAAACATTTTCAGATTAAATTTTCAAAAATAAATAAAAGCCTGCCCCACACCACTGGCCACACTGCTGAAGCTCACGCTATTATACGTGGCCATGACGGCTTTGATTCCTTGTATAATCTTCATTTTTGTGTAAACAAAATGTAATTATCTATGGAATGTTTATAATTATTGTCACTTATCATAGAAATATCCGACCAAATGAACGAAAAACATTGAAGAGGCAAAATGTGGAAACAAAAATATGTGAAAGTCTCAAAACCAACTGTGCGTGGGTGCACAATGCAATCCGGCAACTCAAGCCAAGAAGTCCACAATGACCCAATAACCAGGGTAATACGAGTCAGAGCTTCTTTGTTCTGTATCCGTGTCGGTGTCTCATGGGGAGGATGAAGTCACCATCAATATCACTTATCAGTACCAGAACCTTTCAGTAGAGCAGACTTAGGTCTTGGGCCGGTACCTTGATGCAATCAGATCTCACAGAATGAAGAGATTACAATGTGGTTGTCACAAATTCACGGATTGTACTTTACTAAAGATGTGGGATCTCAATTTAGGAAAAGCAGCTCCTTTACCTTATACAAGCGCGAGTGGGTGTCATAGAGGAATGTCCTTGTGCTTAGAATCAGTTCCTGTAACTTTGGGTCGTTATAGTCAAAGCTCCGGCCCAGCAGAATGGAGATGAGGATGTTCCCCACTGCGCAGCCCAGGGGGTTAATGGGATTGACAGGTTTTCCTTAAACAGTAAAAGGTAACAATTAATTCAGTCATTTTCTGTGTTTCTACTATCTTCAACCCACCTCCCCCATGAGCAGTTTAGCCAATGAAAAATCAGCTAAATGCTGCAATTCCCTCTGCCACCCCTAGAATGAATAATTGACATAATACAGGGACTGGAAATAAATTGGAGGATGTAGAGAGGACACAGGACAGAAACTTGTAATGGATCTGGTGGAGAGTGAAGAGAGGACACAGGACAGAGAGTGGGACTTATAATGAGTTGGGGGTAGAGACAGGACACTGGACAGGGACTTCTAATGGATTGGGGGTGGACACAAGACAGGGCTGGTAATGTAATGAAGGGTGGTGTCTGGACACAGGACAGGGGCTGGTAATGTATTATAGGAAGGAGACAGGACACAGGACAGGGACTTATAATGAATTGGGGGGTGGAGACAGGACACCGGACAGGGGCTTATAATGAATTGATGAGTGGACACAAGACAGGGCTGGTAATGTATTGATGGGTGGTGTCAGGACACAGGACAGGTAGGAATAACGTTTGGAACACCATTCTAAGTCCGAACTGGGTGCAAAAACCTAAAAAAACATCACTATGGGGAGAGAAGGTATGCACACCAGTGACTATGTAAGGGGAATACATGAAATAGCAGAAACTGCTGTGTGAATACTGACATGAAAAATCCAATAGCTATATGCAAGTGTGAATATGTGAAAAATGGAATCTGCATTACTGCCATGAACATATGAATCAAGAGAAATTTAGCTACTGAATTGATCAATGCAATAGAGCCCCAACACTACGCCAAAGTATTTCTCTACGATTTTTCAAGTCAGTATTCACACAGCAGTTTCTGCCATTCCATGTATTCCCCTTACATAGTCACTGGTGTGCATACCTTATCTCCCCATAGTGATGTTTTTTTAGGTTTTTGCACCCAGTTCAGACATAGAATGGAGTTCCAAACGTTATTCCTATTTGTTAGTAGTTTTTCGTTTGGGAACCCTCCCAACCACACCTTTTGCCAATCCATATCATGCGCATAAATAGCCTGGGTCTCAGCTTCCCATACACGGTAAGTTTTTTACCTGCATGAGAGGACACACACAAGCTAGGGACCCCAACGTAGAGAAATACTTTGGCGTAGTGTTGGGGCTCTATTGCATTGATCAATTCAGTAGCTAAATTTCTCTTGATTCATATGTTCATGGCAGTAATGCAGGTTCCATTTTTCACATTTTCACTCTTACATATAGCTATTGGATTTTTCAAGTCAGTATTCACACAGCAGTTTCTGCTATTCCATGTATTCCCCTTACATAGTCACTGGTGTGCATACCTTATCTCCCCATAAGGACACAGGACAGGGGCTGGTAATGTATTGAAGGGTGGTGTCAGGACACAGTAAAGGAGCTTGTATGAATGGGAGGGTGGGGACAGGACATAGTGTAACGGGGTGCCGGGGGTGCCTCGGGGCTTGTAGTCGTGGCCCTTGCTATCAGGCTTACCCCTGGCTCCGCCGTCACTTTGGGGACAGGAGATGTTATGGTGGGGCAGAGTGTGGTGGTGGTGCAGGTGTTGTCCGGCGCACAAACACTCTTCAGGCATGGTTCAATGCAATTAACAAATATTCTTTATTCTTCACAAAGCTCCACACGAGGCAGTAAAGGTGATGTTACGCTTTCTTTAGCTGGGGAAAGCCTGTCCTTGCGTCCCCTCCAGTGGGGATGTGCCTGGCTACTCTTCTTCGCCCGGCTCCCGCTTCTGGCTACCCACAGCCCAGACCCACACCGGACTGCTTCACTCTATGAGGTTCCGCCCCCACTCCTGTTCTCTCCGGCTTCCCTGTTCTTCAGCTCCCACACTCTGCCCCGGCTCTGCTGCTCCGCTCCCGTCCCCGAGACAACTGACCTCCTGATCTTTTTCTTTCCTTCACAACCCTTGCTCTCTCCTCCCCTTGCTTCTGCCGGCTCCTCCTCCCCACTGTGGTGACAGCCGTCCCACCCGGCCACTAGGGGTACCCTAACACAATACACATACAAATAAAACATTTTTATTAATAACATTTCCGGGTTAACTATGCTCCCTTTGTAGGGGGTCTGCCCACCCCCTACATACCTCCCCTCTTAAAGCCCGAGCCTCCCGGCAAGGCTCCCATCTAAAAATCACATTTTTAAAACTAGGCAAAAACATGTTCAATGAAACTGCGAACCTGTCCACAGGAGGGTACCCGAAAGAGGGTGCACCAATCCAGTGCCCGGAGTTCCTCCTGGAAGCTCCCGGTCTTGGTCGTGCCCGGAGGCTTGGCAGCACTCCCGGTCTTAGTTGTTAACCGACAGGAACACCAATAAAAAAACTCCTTCTTCTCAGCGACGCGGAGGAGCCCCTGGCTCAGTCCAGCAGCAGGCTCTCTCCGGACTCAACAGCTTTAACGGTTTCAACCAACACACCTTCTTCCGGCTCGGAACAACGCCGGTGTCTAACACAAAAACAGGCCCGCCATCTTCCGGTCTTGGTGCTTATTCCGGATGGTAGGCCCATTGCCATTCAGCTCTCTGGGCTTGCACATACTCGGACAAAGACTGCCCGGGCAACCGGCGCAGCCTCCGGAAAGGCTCGTAGCTGATGGGTTGCTCCGCTGTTTCAGCCTCCGGCTTTGGCTCCTCAGTCCCCGACGGGGGTGATGGGGTCGCTGCGCGGGACGACGGCGGGCTGCCCATAACAATGACCGGATGGGTGGTGATGTTTTGGTTGATCGCCAGCACCGGCGAGGTTCCCTTCTCCGGGTCAGTACTCTGCCCGGGCATGACTGCCGGAGCTACAGCCAAGGTACGTTGCGGGTGGGAGGTTTCGGCCAATACCGGTCTTCGCTGTGCTCGTCGCCGGTTCTGACATTCCTCCCATTCCACTTCTTGCTGCCACTGAGCAGCCTCTTGTGCGGTGGGCATTCGGGTCACCCCAACCGCAAACAGGCCCTGGCAACCCACTTCCCTCAGGAACCGTACCTTCTCTCCTTGGTACAGGGTATGTAGTCGCTGCTGGAGGCCTTTCGTGTCTAGGTTTACTCTGTTGTAGAAATAGTCGTCACCGGTCTCGCCGTCCCGGATGAAGCCGTACCCCTCTCTCTGGTTGAATTTCACCACCACTCCGGTGGTGTACTGGTGCTCAAACTCCTCGCCCCGGGGACCCGCCATCATCTCCCGGGCGACGGTCTCGGCGAGCAGCCGCTCCTGTACTGGGTCCGGCTCAGGTGACGGGGACCTTCGTGTCGGTAGTGCTGAAGGCTGAACTGGGTCCCAGTAGAAGCCCCACTCATCTTTCTCCAGTTTCCGGGCGTATATTTCCTCTGGAGCCAGAGCTTGACCAAGTGTCACAGATCCCACCGCGGCTGGCGAGGGTATCTCCGGGCAGGGGTATGGGGCTCCCAGCATCCGGCTCCCCGACGGTAGTTGGGCGGTGTAGGTCGCCCGGACCTCTGTGGTGGTCGCTCCGGTCAGGGCGTCCCACGTGGTCACCCAAGTCACTTTTGTGGCTCTTCCCGGTCCTCCGGGTACAGCCGGCAGATAAGCGGGGAATCCCTCCGCAGACGCAGACGCAATCTGCTTCGGGTAGCTCTTCTCCAAGCCAGGCGCAGGGTGTAGTCCCTCGGCATTTTCCATCTTGCTTGGGGAATGAGTCTCAGGTAAAGGCGTCAGGGTCGGTGGAGAAGCTGGAGGAAATGGAGGCGGGCTTACTTTTCCCGCTCTTGAGCATACTCCACCCCCAGTCTCACACTTCAGGTTGACCCCTCCGCGGCGGTACTTCTTTCTTCTTACAACACTGCCCACTTCACATATCTTCGTACGTGCCCTGGGACCGGCACCTCCCCTCTTTGGGCGGAGTACTCCGAACTTCTTTTTCGGCACCGGCCAGCCCCAGGCTCTTCTTTTGGCGCCAACTTTTCGCGCGCTTTCTGCATCTTCACAGACGACGGCCATCTTGCCGCCATCTTGTGCCCGGTCCAACGCTGCAGGCACTGCTTCTTCTTCCCACCATGGGATCGGGAAACTTCTCCAATAGTCCGGATCCTGTGCCCTAGGCACCACTTGATCTCCGGCTTCTTGGGTCCCTGGCATGTAATTCGCATCCTGCCGACTACGCCACATGTAACGGGGTGCCGGGGGTGCCTCGAGGCTTGTAGTCGTGGCCCTTGCTATCAGGCTTACCCCTGGCTCCGCCGTCACTTTGGGGACAGGAGATGTTGTGGTGGGGCAGAGTGTGGTGGTTGGTGGTGCAGGTGTCGTCCGGCGCACAAACACTCTTCAGGCATGGTTCAATGCAATTAACAAACATTCTTTATTCTTCACAAAGCTCCACACGAGGCAGTAAAGGTGATGTTACGCTTTCTTTAGTTGGGGAAAGCCTGTCCTTGTGTCCCCTCCAGTGGGGATGTGCCTGGCTACTCTTCTTCGCCAGGCTCCCGCTTCTGGCTACCCACAGCCCGGACCCACACCGGACTGCTTCACTCTATGAGGTTCCGCCCCCGCTCCTGTTAGCTCCGGCTTCCCTGTTCTTCAGCTCCCACACTCTGCCCCGGCTCTGCTGCTCCGCTCCCGTCCCCGAGACAACTGCCCTCCTGATCTTTTTCTTTCCTTCACAACCCTTACTCTCTCCTCCCCTTTCTCCTGCCGGCTCCTCCTCCCCACTGTGGTGACAGCCGTCCCACCCGGCCACTAGGGGTACCCTAACACAATACACATACAAATAAAACATTTTTATTAATAACATTTCCGGGTTAACTATGCTCCCTTTGTAGGGGGTCTGCCCACCCCCTACACATAGGACAGGGGCCTATAATGAATTGGTGGGTGGAGACAGGACAGGGCTGGTAATGTATGACGGGGTAGAGACAGGACACAGGACAGGGACTTATAATATATTAGGGGGTGGGGGAGAGAGAGAGGACATGCGACAAGGACTTGTAACTTTAAGTAATGGTGTTGAAAATTGAAATGAAATCAATGTCAGAGAGGTAAAGAGAAGATTTTCAATAGCTATACAGGCAATGTGTGTGATCCCACCCTACAAAAATGGCATCATGCGCTCCCTAATGAAGAGATGGTAAAACACATTAGGTCTCTTTATTTTTGGAATACCTGCTTTAATTTTCTCTCCTAGATACCGTACACCCCACGACCATACTGCTGTTACCACATATTTGTAAGTAGTCAGAAACCTACATTTAGCAACTTCACATCTGAGCATTTTAAATGTCATTAAATTACTTTTCATTATGGACAAAAGACATCATTAAAAAATAAATAAATAAAAATTCAGAACAAAAAACATCAAAATCAGGCTTTGCTAATGTTCGGCAAACTGTAGTAACCCCAAATATACTGCTGGCTCTATGACAAGATCACTGACGGGGTGGATCAGGGAAAGGCAGTAGATATAGTATATCTTGACTTCAGTAAAGCATTTGACAAAGTATCTCATACAATCCTTATTGAAAAAATGACCAAGTGTGGAATGGACGAGGCAACTGTGAGATGGATTCATAACTGACAGTGATCGGAGTCAGAGTGGTCATAAATGGCCGCACATCCAGCTGGAAGACTGTCACAAGTGGGCACCACAGGGCTCTGTCCTGGGCCCCGTTTTGTTCAACATCTTTATCAATGATTTAGATGAAGGTATTAAGGGTAAACTGATTACATTTGCTGATGACACAAAGCTCGGAGGAATAGCTAATACTAGAGAAGAGAGAGGATTCAACAAGATCTAAACAAGCTGGAACCATGGGCAGCAACTAATAGAATGGTTTATACCAGGGAGAAATGAAAGTCATACATCTCTGCAAGAATAATGAAAAGAGCATATACAGCATGGGAGGAATAAAGCTATCCAACAGCATGTGTGACATATACAGCATGGGAGGAATAGAACTATCCAACAGCATGTGTGATATATACAGCATGGGAGAAATAGAGCTATCCAACAGCATGTGTGACATATACAGCATGGGAGGAATAGATCTATCCAACAGCATGTGTGATATATACAGCATGGGAGGAATAGAGCTATCCAACAGCATGTGTGACATATACAGCATGGGAGGAATAGCGCTATCCAACAGCATGTGTGACATATGTGAAGCCCCACAGGTGTTGTATCGGTGCATACCTTCAGGGACTCCACGTAGCTGGTGCTGGTCACAGGTAGGGAATCTTCAGTTTTGATCGTGACGCCACTCTCAGTATTGCGGTCAGTGGGGACCGCCACTGCAGGTTAGGGGACGCCTGGGGCTGATGGTGGGTGCAGTCGGATATAGTAGCCTCCTGAGAGTGAGGCAAGCCCCAGGGCCCGGAGTGGGTTTGTAGTACCACAAGTCGCAGAATGACTCAAACACAGTCCAAGAAGTCTTTTAACGTGTTTACTCACTGTTTGGAGGTCACGGTGAGATGCCCGGGCGACACTGTGATAACCAGGTGGAACCAGGAATTCCAGGAGGCCGTTCTGAGGGTAGCTGTCCACTCGCCTTCCTTGCACTCTTTCTGTTTTAGGAGGATCCTTTGCTTGAAGCGTGGTAGGACCCCTCCAGGGAAGCTGTTACCACCCTGCTCCCCTCTCTCTGGCTCGTCTGCCGGCAGCGTGGCCTTGGTGGGATGGCTTCTGGCCCTGTCCCCTTATGGGCCTGGTGTGCTGCTTGGCTCAAGCTCTGTGTAGTCGTGGTGAGGGCATGAAGTACCCCCCCCCACCTGTAGGTTAAGCAGCTCTGGATGATCTGCTGCCTGTACTGGGGACCTAGTTCCCCTTGTGTGCTCGGATACCGGGATCTCCGTACTCAGCCACCCCTCTTTCTCTGGATGCTCTTCAGGCCGACCCACAGTACTCCGTTCTCCTCCGCTTTCAGCTACAGCACTCCTCAGGACCTGTCTGCACGGGAGCTTCTCTGCTCCCTTCCATCCCCTACAACTTCTTCCTCTCGACTCCTCTCACTTCCTCTCTCTCTGCCCTGCTTCCTAGCAACCAGCCCCTGAACACACCCCTAGCTGGGAATTGAAAGTTAACCCCTTCTGGCTACCCAAGGGTCCCCTCTGGTGATGTGGGAGGCCTGGTCACTATATGTTTGTGTGTGCACCTCATCCTGGCCTTTGGAGATTACCTGGAAGCATTGTTCCCGCATGGGTGCAATACTCTGTGGTGCCTGACCAGGTCAGGGGCGCCACATTCCCCCTTAGTTATCATCAGCACGTCCTCGGGCTGCAAAGACAAGAGAAAAAAGGTAAATACAAACTTTTCCCACGCAGGGGCAATTATTTACATTTAAACATGCCAGGTACCATTCCACCACCAACCACCCACATGTCCGAACCCCACCCAAAAACCTCCAGGAGGTAGGTCGCCGGTCCTTTTGGTGACCAGGTCTGGGCCATCACATTCCCCAGACCTTTCCTCCAATCTTCCTCTCCTGAGGAGAGTGGTGTAAGGTAGGCCCCATAAACAGGCGTACCCGCTTCCGAGTGTTGGAGGGCAGGCCCCATAAACAGGCGTGCCCCCTTGTTGGTGCAGAGCCATGCCCCTCAACAGGCAGACTCTGTGGTTGATACCAAGGAGGTAACTTTTTACAATGCAAAGTTTGTGGTTAAAGCCAGTTCATAACCAGTGGTCTAACATTTTAAAGAGGTCTCACAATAGTCCTTGTGGGCACATTTCGCTTAAACGTTGCTTAACTATAACAGGTTAAACATTACTTTTCATACCGTTACTTTGAACTAAACTGTATTTTCTCTATAGCGTAATGGGAGCTGACCAAAGTTGCTGCGGGTTGATCTACGCAGTACTATACTGTCATCTGTCTGAGGTTGTGTCCTCCCACCCGATGTATGTGTCTCAATGTGAATAATGGGTGTACTGGGTACTGATACCAATGCGTGGTTTTCTGCTTCAGCTACATTTGGCACTTCTAGGTTCTGAACAGGTGCTTCTAGGTCTCCTACTTCTCTAGATTGAGTGAATGTAATGACTGGAATAACAACTGCTCCATTGTATTGAGGCCAACTTGCTGGAAAATCTCCAAGCGCAGTATGGATCATCCTTTCTTTTGGTTCTTGAACTGGCAAAGGGTTGGGACTTTCTTCAGGGGTTCTTAGTTGTTCAGGACATTTCTTTAGGCGATCTCTAGAAACGACAGCTGTTGTTTTTCCTCCATCTTTGCTGATAAGGCATGTCTTTTCATTGCTAAGCGTTGATGGTAACACAGTATAGGGTTCTTCTTCCCAGTGATTGTCAAGTTTATGACGCCTTCTCTTTCCCTTGAGAACTATATCTCCTGGCATCAAAGGAACAGCAGGTGCTTTTCGATTATAGGCCTTTTCTTGTTTCTCACGCTGCTGAGTCAGGCTTCGCTCCACACACTCTTGTACTTTCTTGTATTGGGCTTGGCGGTTGGAATCCCAATCAGCACCTTGTAGATGGTCTTCAGGGGTCTCAACTCCCATTTCCAGATCTACTGGCAATCTCCCTGGTCTGGCCCTCATCAGGTATGCCGGTGTGCAGTTCGTGGAACTCACAGGGATGTTGTTATACATGTCCACTAGATCGGGCAGTTTTTCCGGCCACTGACTTCGTTCCTCTAGTGGGAGCGTCTTCAGAAGATCGAGAATGATGTGGTTCATCTTCTCACACATGCCATTGGTCTGAGGATGGTAAGGCGTAGTACGGATCTTCTGGCAGCCGTACAGGTTACAAAACTCCTTAAACACTTCAGCTTCAAAGGCTGGTCCTTGGTCAGTGAGCACTTGATCTGGATAGCCATGTGGTCGACAGAAGTGTGTCTGGAAAGCTTTGGCTGCAGTTTGACCTGTCAAGTCCTTGACTGGTACTACCACCAGGAATCTGGAGTAGTGGTCAACCATAGTGAGAGCGTAGTTGTAGCCTTGTCTGCTGGGTGCCAACTTTACATGGTCCAGGGCCACGATCTCCAGAGGCCGTTTAGTTTGGATGGGCTGGAGTGGTGCTCTCTGGCGGTGCTGGTCTTTTCTTCTAAGATTGCAAGGCCCGCAGTTTCGACACCACTTCTCTAGGGCAGATCTCATGCCCACCCAGTAGAATCTTACTTTAAGTAGGGCCTCCAGTTTCTTCCAACCAAAGTGGCCTGCACCATTGTGATAGGCTTCTAGCACCATCCTCGTATCCTTCTGTGGTACAATCACTTGCCACACCTTCTCATGCGTCCTCGGGTCAATGATGCTCCTGTAAAGTTTGTCTTGATAGATGAATAATCGACCCCTCTCCTTCCATAGGTACTGTGCCTCAGGTGGGGCTCCTTTGTCAAGGCTGGCGCCAGGCTGGCTGATCAGTTTCTTTACCAAGCCTACCGCTGGATCATTTTCCTGGGTCTCCTTCCAGTTGTAGTGAGGTAGTGGGTTCAGGGTCACCTCTTGGCGGTTGGCACGCGACTGCCGACACTGTTTTGCTCCATGGCGATGGAACGCTGGCAGCTCAATCTCTTCAAGATCATCTTCATCTTCACCCTCGTCTGCTAGGTGAGGCATCCTGGACAGAGCATCTGCGTTGCCGTTCTTGCGGCCAGCTCGATACTTGACAGTAAAGTCATAATTCGCCAGTCGGGCTACCCAACGCTGCTCCATGGCACCCAATTTAGCAGTATCCAAGTGAGTCAGAGGGTTGTTGTCCGTGAAGACAGTGAATTTGGTGGCTGCCAGGTAGTGCTTGAACCGCTCTGTGATAGCCCATACCATGGCCAGGAATTCTAGCTTGAATGAGCTATAATTCTCTGGGTTTCTTTCAGTAGGCCTGAGCTTCCTGCTGGCGTAAGCAATCACACGCTCTTTGCCTCCCTGCACCTGTGAAAGCACTGCTCCCAGTCCCACATTACTGGCATCTGTGTACAGTACGAATGGCAGGCCGTAGTCAGGGTAGGCTAGGATCTCTTCACCCGTCAAGGCCCCTTTCATTTGTCTGAAGGAGTGTTCTTCTGCTTCTCCCCAGTGAAATGGCGGGCCGGAGATCTTTCCTTTCTTCTTTGGGTGGCCTACCAGGAGCTCTTGCAAAGGCGCTGCCATTTTCGTGTAGCCCTTGATGAACCTTCGGTAGTAGCCTACCAAGCCAAGGAACTGACGTACCTCCCGGACGGTAGTAGGTGTGGGCCATTCCTGGATGACTGTGACCTTCTCTGGGTCCGGTGCTACTCCTTCTGCACTGACCACGTGACCTAGGTACTGGACCTTTGGCTTCAGTAAATGGCACTTGGATGGTTTCAGCTTCATTCCATATCGGGATAGTGCTTCAAAGACTTCAGCCAGGTGTTTCAGGTGGTCCTCGTAGGTCTTGGAGTACACGATGACATCATCCAGGTAGAGCAGGACGGTTTCAAAGTTGAGGTGCCCTAGGCAGCATTCCATAAGCCTCTGGAAGGTCCCGGGGGCATTGCAGAGTCCAAATGGCATGCTGTTGAACTCGCAGAGGCCCATTGGGGTGGTGAAGGCCGTCTTCTCCCGATCTTCTTCTGCTACAGATACTTGCCAGTAGCCACTAGTAAGATCTAGGGTAGAAAAGTAGTTAGAGGCTTTCAAGGCAGCGAGGGATTCCTCTATCCTTGGCAAAGGGTAGGCATCCTTGTGTGTTATCTGATTTATCCGTCTGTAATCCACACACATCCTCATCGTGCCATCCTTCTTTCTTACCAGGACCAGGGGAGCCGCCCAGGGGCTACAACTGTCCCTTATGACGCCTGCCTCCTTCATGTCCTTCAGCATGTCCTTTGTGCGTTGGTAATGGGCTGGTGGAATAGGCCTATGTCTTTCCTTAATGGGAGGATGACTGCCTGTGGGTATGTGATGTTGCACCCCTTTGATCCTACCAAAGTCTAGTGGGTTCTTACTAAAGACCTGCTCATATTCCTGCACGACCCTGTAAACCCCATGTTTCTGGTAGTCGGGTGTAGAGTCAGTCCCCACGTGTAGTTTCTGGCACCAATCCTCTAACTGCTTTTGGGAGGTCTCACCCTCTTTTGAGTCAGCTTGTGTCAGGGGACCTACAGGTGTTATGGCGTCATCTGAGCATGTAAACAGTTTGGCTATGGTAGCGTACCTTGGTAGTCTGGCTTCCTCCTCCCCACAGTTCAACACTCGTACAGGCACTCGTCCCTTGTGTACATCAACTACCCCCCTGGCTGTCAGAATCGTGGGCCAGTGGTCTGAATGAGTGGGCTCTAGTACAGCCTGGTAATCCTGTCCTCTGAGACCTACCGCTGCTCTACACCACATCATCATTTCACTCCGTGGGGGTATCACAATGGGGTTAGCATCCATCACCCGTACACTACCAATCTCACCGCCAGTCTGTTTTACCTGTTGCTTCCTCAGAATGATTCGGATCTCCTTTTGCAAGGCTCTTTGCGACCTGCCGTCAGCACCTTCAACAATCTGGTGAAGCAACAACAACACTTCCCCTAGGCAATTTTCTATGACATTAGTGCCTAAAATCATTTGCGGGTTCCTTTCTCTAACATCAGTGTCCACAACAATCAGTCCTTGTCCCTTCATTTCCTGCCTTCCCACCTTTATGGTTACCTCTTTGACCCCGATATGGTCTATAGGTTGTCCGTTGGCAGCATAGATGGTGAGGGAGGGGTCCGGTGGTCGGAGATCGTCGTCCGACCAAAACCTCCGATAAAGGACATGCGGGATCGTGGTGACCTGAGAGCCGGTGTCCAATAATGCCGGGGTAGGGATCCCGTCCAAGACGATGGACAGGACAGGACGTCCACCCACGTACTGATCACAGCAGCGACTTGGGCCTGATCTTCTTAATCCTGAGGACTGGCCCTCGGCCCCAGGTTTGACTCGTTTAAAGGACAGGCCCTTGCATAGTGACCTGCCTTCTGGCAACGACGACAGATGGGTTGTCCAGCTGAGTCATAGCGATCACTGCTCCTGCCTCGAGTTGGGGGACCCCTTCTCCTCCGCATCCAAGGGACGTCCTCTGGGTTGTCGGCTAGCAGGATCTGATGAGGGACTTTGGTCTCTGAGGGCAACTGCATTGCTTTCAGGATTTGTGCGACGTCCTTAGTGAGCTGCTGCACCTGGGAGGATAGCGTACTTATGGTCTCTGCTGGCGCGTTGAGTCCTTTTGCAGTCATCAGGGCCTGCGTGGAGGATTCCGCTCCTGCAGCCGTGGAACTGGCAGGGTCTGTGTCCACAGGGGGTTGGAGTGCTTTCACTGCCCGGTCTTTCAGAATGGCAAAGTCCACGTCGGGGTGTTCTAGGGACCACAGCTTCATCTGCTTCCCATCCTCAGGAGAGCGCAGGCCCCGCAGGAATTGTTCCTTCATCATCCGGTTTCCTTCCTGGTCACTGACAGGGTCCACCAGCTTGAGAGCCCGTAGTGCAGCCTGCAGCCTGAGGGCATAGTCTCTTATACTATCTTGGGGCTTCTGACGGCAGTGATAGAAGTCCGTTCTCAGCTCTCCCTCCGTGCGGTGTTCAAAAGCAGCTGCTAGTTTGGCAAAGATGGTCTCAACAGAGCTCCGGTCATCATTGGCCCAGGACTCAGCTTCCAATTCTGCTGCTCCAGTCAATTGTCCCAGCACCACAGCGGCCCTCTGTTTACCAGTCATCGCGTGCATGTCTAGCAGGGTGTTGATCTTTTTCTTAAACCCGGTCAGCGTGTCTATTTTACCGGCGTATTGAGGCAGCCATTGCGCCCCTGGGGCATACAACAAGGACACTGGCATTATGGGGGCGACTTCGGCCGGCGCAGCTGCGACCGCGGCACCGGCACCAGGCGCTGCGGCGTCCAGCGCGACAGGGGCTGGCATCGCTTGGGCTGCGTCGCCCTGACCAGGGGCATTACCTCCTGCAGCGTCCATTTTTCTTCAGAAATCTGCGCGCTCCCTTTCCACTTCCTGGGTCAGAACGCTCTCTGAATTGTGGGAATTCTGGGGCGGCCACACCTCTTCGTGGGCGGTGCTCTTCTCCCTCGCGCGGGCTGCAGCGCGCGCTTTTGAAGATGGCAATATGGCGGCGGTTCAATTTTTGCGGTCGGACCTCTGAGGCACACGGTCACCTGTCTGAACAGGTCTAGTCCTTATCCTGTTCGTGACGCCAGATGTGAAGCCCCACAGGTGTTGTATCGGTGCATACCTTCAGGGACTCCACGTAGCTGGTGCTGGTCACAGGTAGGGAATCTTCAGTTTTGATCGTGACGCCACTCTCAGTATTGCGGTCAGTGGGGACCGCCACTGCAGGTTAGGGGACGCCTGGGGCTGATGGTGGGTGCAGTCGGATATAGTAGCCTCCTGAGAGTGAGGCAAGCCCCAGGGCCCGGAGTGGGTTTGTAGTACCACAAGTCGCAGAATGACTCAAACACAGTCCAAGAAGTCTTTTAACGTGTTTACTCACTGTTTGGAGGTCACGGTGAGATGCCCGGGCGACACTGTGATAACCAGGTGGAACCAGGAATTCCAGGAGGCCGTTCTGAGGGTAGCTGTCCACTCGCCTTCCTTGCACTCTTTCTGTTTTAGGAGGATCCTTTGCTTGAAGCGTGGTAGGACCCCTCCAGGGAAGCTGTTACCACCCTGCTCCCCTCTCTCTGGCTCGTCTGCCGGCAGCGTGGCCTTGGTGGGATGGCTTCTGGCCCTGTCCCCTTATGGGCCTGGTGTGCTGCTTGGCTCAAGCTCTGTGTAGTCGTGGTGAGGGCATGAAGTACCCCCCCCCACCTGTAGGTTAAGCAGCTCTGGATGATCTGCTGCCTGTACTGGGGACCTAGTTCCCCTTGTGTGCTCGGATACCGGGATCTCCGTACTCAGCCACCCCTCTTTCTCTGGATGCTCTTCAGGCCGACCCACAGTACTCCGTTCTCCTCCGCTTTCAGCTACAGCACTCCTCAGGACCTGTCTGCACGGGAGCTTCTCTGCTCCCTTCCATCCCCTACAACTTCTTCCTCTCGACTCCTCTCACTTCCTCTCTCTCTGCCCTGCTTCCTAGCAACCAGCCCCTGAACACACCCCTAGCTGGGAATTGAAAGTTAACCCCTTCTGGCTACCCAAGGGTCCCCTCTGGTGATGTGGGAGGCCTGGTCACTATATGTTTGTGTGTGCACCTCATCCTGGCCTTTGGAGATTACCTGGAAGCATTGTTCCCGCATGGGTGCAATACTCTGTGGTGCCTGACCAGGTCAGGGGCGCCACACATATACAGCATGGGAGGAATAGAACTATCCAACAGCATGTGTGACATATACAGCATGGGAGGAATAGAACTATCCAACAGCATGTGTGACATATACAGCATGGGAGGAATAGAACTATCCAACAGCATGTGTGACATATACAGCATGGGAGGAATAGCGCTATCCAACAGCATGTGTGACATATACAGCATGGGAGGAATAGCGCTATCCAACAGCATGTGTGATATATACAGCATGGGAGGAATAAAGCTATCCAACAGCATGTGTGACATATACAGCATGGGAGGAATAGAGCTATCCAACAGCATGTGTGACATATACAGCATGGGAGGAATAGATCTATCCAACAGCATGTGTGACATATACAGCATGGGAGGAATAGAACTATCCAACAGCATGTGTGACATATACAGCATGGGAGGAATAGCGCTATCCAACAGCATGTGTGACATATACAGCATGGGAGGAATAGAGCTATCCAACAGCATGTGTGACATATACAGCATGGGAGGAATAGCGCTATCCAACAGCATGTGTGACATATACAGCATGGGAGGAATAGCGCTATCCAACAGCATGTGTGACATATACAGCATGGGAGGAATAGAGCTATCCAACAGCATGTGTGATATATACAGCATGGGAGGAATAGAACTATCCAACAGCATGTGTGATATATACAGCATGGGAGGAATAGAGCTATCCAACAGCATGTGTGACATATACAGCATGGGAGGAATAGCGCTATCCAACAGCATGTGTGACATCTACAGCATGGGAGGAATAGCGCTATCCAACAGCATGTGTGACATATACAGCATGGGAGGAATAGAACTATCCAACAGCATGTGTGACATATACAGCATGGGAGGAATAGAGCTATCCAACAGCATGTGTGACATCTACAGCATGGGAGGAATAGAACTATCCAACAGCATGTGTGACATATACAGCATGGGAGGAATAGCGCTATCCAACAGCATGTGTGACATATACAGCATGGGAGGAATAGCGCGATCCAACAGCATGTGTGACATATACAGCATGGGAGGAATAGAACTATCCAACAGCATGTGTGACATCTACAGCATGGGAGGAATAGAGCTATCCAACAGCATGTGTGACATCTACAGCATGGGAGGAATAGAGCTATCCAACAGCATGTGTGACATATACAGCATGGGAGGAATAGCGCTATCCAACAGCATGTGTGACATATACAGCATGGGAGGAATAGCTCTATCCAACAGCATGTGTGACATATACAGCATGGGAGGAATAGCGCTATCCAACAGCATGTGTGACATATACAGCATGGGAGGAATAGAGCTATCCAACAGCATGTGTGACATATACAGCATGGGAGGAATAGCACTATCCAACAGCATGTGTGACATATACAGCATGGGAGGAATAGAGCTATCCAACTGCATGTGTGACATATACAGCATGGGAGGAATAGCACTATCCAACAGCATGTGTGACATATACAGCATGGGAGGAATAGAGCTATCCAACAGCATGTGTGACATATACAGCATGGGAGGAATAGCACTATCCAACAGCATGTGTGACATATACAGCATGGGAGGAATAGAACTATCCAACAGCATGTGTGATATATACAGCATGGGAGGAATAGAGCTATCCAACAACATGTGTGACATATACAGCATGGGAGGAATAGAACTATCCAACAGCATGTGTGATATATACAGCATGGGAGGAATAGAACTATCCAACAGCATGTGTGACATATACAGCATGGGGGGAATAGCGCTATCCAACAGCATGTGTGACATATACAGCATGGGAGGAATAGCGCTATCCAACAGCATGTGTGACATATACAGCATGGGAGGAATAGAACTATCCAACAGCATGTGTGACATATACAGCATGGGAGGAATAGAGCTATCCAACAGCATGTGTGATATATACAGCATGGGAGGAATAGCACTATCCAACAGCATGTGTGACATATACAGCATGGGGGGAATAGAACTATCCAACAGCATGTGTGACATCTACAGCATGGGAGGAATAGCGCTATCCAACAGCATGTGTGACATCTACAGCATGGGAGGAATAGAACTATCCAACAGCATGTGTGACATCTACAGCATGGGAGGAATAGAACTATCCAACAGCATGTGTGACATATACAGCATGGGAGGAATAGAGCTATCCAACAGCATGTGTGACATATACAGCATGGGAGGAATAGCGCTATCCAACAGCATGTGTGACATATACAGCATGGGAGGAATAGAGCTATCCAACAGCATGTGTGACATATACAGCATGGGAGGAATAGAGCTATCCAACAGCATGTGTGACATATACAGCATGGGAGGAATAGAACTATCCAACAGCATGTGTGACATATACAGCATGGGAGGAATAAAACTATCCAACAGCATGTGTGACATCTACAGCATGGGAGGAATAGAACTATCCAACAGCATGTGTGACATATACAGCATGGGAGGAATAGAGCTATCCAACAGCATGTGTGATATATACAGCATGGGAGGAATAGCGCTATCCAACAGCATGTGTGATATATACAGCATGGGAGGAATAGCGCTATCCAACAGCATGTGTGACATCTACAGCATGGGAGGAATAGCGCTATCCAGCAGCATGTGTGACATATACAGCATGGGAGGAATAGCGCTATCCAACAGCATGTGTGACATATACAGCATGGGAGGAATAGAGCTATCCAACAGCATGTGTGATATATACAGCATGGGAGGAATAGAGCTATCCAACAGCATGTGTGACATATACAGCATGGGAGGAATAGAGCTATCCAACAGCATGTGTGACATATACAGCATGGGAGGAATAGAGCTATCCAACAGCATGTGTGACATCTACAGCATGGGGGGAATAGCGCTATCCAACAGCATGTGTGACATATACAGCATGGGAGGAATAGAGCTATCCAACAGCATGTGTGACATATACCGCATGGGAGGAATAGAGCTATCCAACAGCATGTGTGACATATACAGCATGGGAGGAATAGAGCTATCCAACAGCATGTGTGAAAAAGACTTAGGTATACTAATAGATCACAGACTGCACAGGAGTCAGCAGTGTGATGCAGCAGCAAAAAAGCAAACCCCATTCTAGGATGTATTAACAGAAGCATATAGTCTAGATCACGTGAAGTCATTATCTCCTTTACTCCTCTTTGGTCAGACCTCATCTGGAATATTGTGTCCAGTTCTGGGCAACACATTTTAAAACAGACATCAACAAACTGGAGCAGGTTCAGAGAAGAGTGACCAGAATGGTGACTGGTCTGCAAACCATGTCCTATGAGGAACGGGTACAGGATTTAGGATTGTTTAGCTGAAAAAGAGAAGACTGAGAGGAGACCTAATAGCTGTCTACAAATATCTTACAGGCGGTCACACTGTAGAGGGATCAGTGTTATTCTCATTTTCACAAGGAAAGACTAGAAGCAATGGGATGACACTGATGGGAGGAGACACAGATTAGATATTAAAAAAAACTGTGACAGTGAGGAGATCAACGAGGGGAACAGGCGACCACGAGAGGTGGTTAGGTCTCCTTCAATGGACGTCTTTAAAAAGAGGTTGGATGGACATCTGTCTGGGATGATTTAGTGAATCCTGCTTTGGGGTTGGACTAGATGACCCAGGAGGTCCATTCCAACTCTAATATTCTATGATTCTATGATTACACCAGCAGAATAGTGAGTGCAGCTCTGGAGTATAATACAGGAGGTCCATTCCAACTCTAATATTCTATGAATCTATGTTGTCGTGATTAAGCTTTTTTGTTAAGAGTGGGAGAATCGTAAACCAGAATTGCTTAAGTTCGTAAATACGGATAATAAACAAATGAAACATTTATACTTTTGTCCAAAGTGAATGCTAAACCCAAATATGGCACAGGTAAAAGATGGGGCAAAGTGACAGAAAATAACCTAATAGCACAGAAGAGAATGTAGCTACTGCTAGCAACACCTTTATTATGTGCTGACAGCAGCAATCCCGGCAGAAGGGCCCAACATAAGTCTCATTTGACCTCCTTTGCTTTTGTCAATTTCATTAATGAGGGTGAAGCATAGGGTGTAATGGGGTATATGTCCCATCACTCATATCAATCACAGCAGGACAATGTATCCTCTGACAGTGACACCATCAGCTAGAGTCATTGTGCTGCTCAGTCACCTCTTTCTCCACCATAGTGGTTAATGTTGTACAAAGTGGAATCTTAAAATTGAAAATGGCCCTTATTTCTATTCTGCCCCAAATTCCCTTGAACTCAAAGATATAAGATAAGATGGTCTCTTTGGGCCCAGATGTACATGCCAAACCTTGTTTTGATTTAGTTCCTTGATATTCTCTAAATAATATAAATGTAATATGTTATTTCCGAATGTTTATTTACTGTGTTAAATGAATATAAGAGTTTATAATCTTGCTTGACTTTGAAACTTAACGAATTGCCTCAACGTCTTCCTCCTTCCCTTTCTCCTCCCCCTTTATATTCCCTAACTCCTTCCATTCCCACCTCCCCTCCAATACCCCTTCCCCCATCCACTTTTAGCCTACCCTTTCTTCCCTTCCTCTCCCCTTCTTTGTTCAACAATAATTTAAGAATGCATTTTAAATACTTCAATTACCCCCTCCCCTGTTATTGTAAACCCCTCAAAATTTAATAAAGTATACAAAGTCCCTTGAACCACAGCACCCTGGGGTCTAAGGAACGTGCTACACCAGAAATACTTTTTTCAGTTAATATTCTGGAAGACTTAAACAGTCAGCCTTAGTTTTCAAATGCATTGGTGCCAGAGGAGATGGACAACACAATTCTAATGTCAATTTATTTGGCAGGCTGTGCGAACTGTGAAGGTAGGTGTGACGCCCCTGGCCTATCAGGTCGTCACAGGGTATTGTGTATTCTGCCTTTCTGTGCAATATCCACCTCCTCCTTGGTTAGGGGTCCCCATCTACATGGTGTTGCCAACATCAGCCAATTATTGTCCTAGGTACACTCTGCACCACACCCACCAGACACACCAGTGGACGGCCTGAGTGGAATAGGGTCGCCCACTTGGGGGGTTGGTTAAGGGGAGGTCAGGTGTGTCAGTCAGTTGGAATTTGAGTTTTGGTTTGGAAAGTGGAAGAGTGAAGTGTAGGAAGTGAAGGAGAGAGGCAGTCAGGAGTCGGGCTCCTTGGATGCAACTAGGTACCAGATGATGGTCTGGGCCTATTAGGAGCTGGACCCACGGTCGCAGGGGACCATGACAAGGGGCACGGAACTGTTGAGGAGGACAGCCGGCGGCCTTGTACTATCACCGGGCGGGGACCAGGGCACAACGGGGTACGTGGACCCTAGGTCAGGGAGTAGCTTCAGGTAACCTGACAATTTACCCGATGAGAATGGAGCCTTCAAGATCCACTCTCCACCCGCTCCAAAATCAGGGTACTAGCGCAACGAGGGGGGATAGGACTTTTCCACAAAAACGGTCCAGGAAATCCCAAGCGTGAACCCTGAGAGCAAGCTCCCACACTTTTAGCCACACTGGGGAGCGGGACCCGACTAGTTTTATGCCACCGGGACCAACAAAGAAGTGAACTAACCGCCAGCAGGAAGGTCACAGATCAACAGGCAACACCATCGGGGATGGGATCCAAACTAGCTCCTCTCAGCGGCAGCGGTGTCCAGAACTTTGGTTTATCCGGTTGTCAGTGTCAGCTTTTTGGACTGAGTGAGTACGCAAGTGACCCCCTTCACACCCAACGGCATTCCCCAAACACCATCATCGAGTCCCGAGGCATCCACCCTACCCGTGGACGGTTCTAACGTCCGGCTGCCCCACTCCATCGCCCCGGGTACTCCCAACTGCAGCGGTGGTACTCCACATTACCAAACACAACAGGTGGCGTCATGAACTCTAAATACAATCCCCTGTAAATACCCGCTTTATTTGAGTGGCCGCGTGACTCCCGGGTCCGGACGCCCCTCGAGCCACCGCTGTTCCGGACCAAAGCGGCTCGGCTGCTGACACGGGGGCAGCACATAGGGGCAGCACTCCGAGCCAGGGCAAACCACAGGGTGGGAATCTAGTGAGGAGGGTGGGGGGCAAGGAGCGCTGGCCATTTCACACACAGAGACACTTCTCAACCGAATCATGGATGATGATGATGATTCTGAGTTAGAGAAAACCTGGAACCAGACCGGAGGCGGCTGCCAGAATCGGTGTTATATAACGCAGGTGATGTGCATAAAAAAAATCCTCTGAGGCCAAATCACCTTTTCTGTATTTAATTCTGGGGCAGGTAATGCCGCACACGCTGACTGGTGGAGAAGACTCTATAGTGCCTGACATGTCTGCTCGCAGTGGTGGTGCATGACACGTGATGGCTGAGGTGTGTAGGAGTTTTTATTCGCTGTTACCACTAGGTCACTCTTTGGTACTATAGAAGCTCTGTAAGTGTAAAATAAGTCCTGGCTCTATAGACTATGAACTACGGCTCTTTATCGGCACATGAAGAGACATGGCCTGCTCACTCAGTAAAGTCAAGCTGGCTAGCAATCACAGCAAGCCTCGAGTTGTCCTCCACATTCTCAGGCCGCTCATCTTTTTATCAGCTCTGTTTTCACGTGGAACAGAACAAAGTCCACACTGGAGTTGTCTTTAAAAAGGACCAACCACCAGGATTTTCCTATATAAACTAAAGCCAGTGCTATACTGGCGCTGTCATCCTGACTCTATACATACCTTTAGGTGGAAGATCGGATGTATCGTTTTTGAGATACAGGCAAGTAAAGTTTTTAAAATGCTAGATTACTTGATTGACAGAAGCTACAGAATATTTAATAGGGGGGTCGGGTTTTGATAGTTAGTCCCACACCTGTCTGCTGCCTGTCCTTCCTCCCTCCTGACCTTCCTCCCCTTGTCTGTTATTACAGGAGGAGGAGGGAGGAAGGACAGGCAGCAGACAGGGGTGGGAATAACTATCAAAACCTGACCCACCTATTAGATATTCTGCAGCACCTATCAATCAAGTAACAGTGCATTTCACAAACTTTACTTGCCTATATTTCAGAAACTAAACAAGCTGACAACTAAAGGTCTGTATACAGTAGAATCCGCCTGATAGCGCCGGTATAGCACTGGCTTTAGGTTATAAGGAAAATCTGGGTGGTTGATGCGCTTTAAGCTCTAAAGTTTATTGCACTATAGACAACTATGACCAGGGAAAATAACTGAGTTTTACAGTTTGCTGGGTGAATGTTTTCAGCGGCAGCAATGGCCACCACCTGTGGGACAGGTGATGAGGTCTCCATGATTAGGAGATACGTCCATGAGCAGTTATCTGCCTACTACAACTTCTCAGCATCCTGCTCAATTGAGCACTGGGCATATTCTGAATTTCCCACAGCGCCCTTACTTTTTTCAATTCACGCAAGACACCGTGCTAACAAGCACTTTGACAGCTTGACTGCCTGGCGGATAAAAGCAACATAGCGGGAAAGTTGCTCTTCATCAAGAGGCAGCACATCCGCCGGCCGGCTTCCCAGGAACCGCAAATTGAAATTGTTGTCAGCAGAAATTCCCAGAGCATTCTGGCTGCCTGATGGTCAGGCAAAAAAATGACTCCTGTTCCATGAACTTACAAATATACACACTTGGGAAGGTGACAACTATGGCCAGAAAAGTGTCAGCCCATTTTAACAGATCTAATATAGTAAGACAAGCCCTCCTGGCCTAGCAAGAAAAGAAATGGGCTGCCAAGCACCACCTGGTTTGCAGTGATGGATCACGCAGCAGTCAAACTAGTGCATGGGATGCTTTGATATCTGACATTGGAAACAAGTGAAGGATACGTGTCATTTACTGAAGCCCTTTGAAAAAGTGATAAATTTGTCTTTAGGGACAGATGTGGAACCAGCAATGTGATACCACTAACACTAATCCTGAAAAAGGCACTCACTAGCATGCAAGAGGGGATAGAGGAAGAACAAGAAAGTGCACCTGTTCAGTGCAGTCTTGTGTCTGTTGGGGACCCTCAAGATCCATGTCACTTGCAGCAGGATTTGGAGTAGTAGGATTAGGTGGAAAGAGAGGACAGACTTCGCAATAATGAAACCACAGGACTCTAAAGGGTGCTTTACATGCTGCGACATCGCTAACGATATATCGTCTTGGTCACGTCGTTAGTGACGCACATCCGGCGTCGTTAGCGACATCGCAGCGTGTGACACCAAGGAGCGACAATCAACAATCACAAAAACATGAAAAATCGTTGATCGTTGACATGTCGCTTCTTTCCTTAATGTCGTTGCTGCTGCAGGTACGATGTTGTTCGTCGTTCCTGTGGCAGGATACATCGCTACGTGTGACACCACAGGAATGATGAACATCTCCTACCCGCATCCACCGGCAATGAGGAAGGAAGGAGGTGGGCGGGATCTTCCACCCACTCATCTCCGCCCCTCCGCTTCTATTGGACGGCTGCCGTGTGACGTCGCTGTGACACCGCACGTACCGCCCCCTTAGAAAGGAGGCGGATCGCCGGCCACAGCGACGTCGCAGGGAAGGTAAGTAGTGTGACGGGTGTTAGCGATGTTGTGCACCACGGGCAGTGATTTGCCCGTGACGCACAACCGATGGGGGCGAGTACGCTCGCTAGCGATACCGATACCGATATCGCAGCGTGTAAAGTACCCTTAAGTCATACTGGTGGACATGGCAAACTATATGCTGCAATGCTTGTGGGAGGATAGACATATTGTTAACATGAAGCAAAGTGATGACTATTGGATAGCCACACTTTTAGACCCTTGCTATAAAAGCAGAATGGGGGAATTTTTTCCAGCTTCTGAAAGGGAGTCCAAATTGCCTTACATCCATAGATAGGCATTGTTGCCTGCTTTCACCAAGGAAGGAAATTCGGTGCTGCCGGGAATTTATCATACCTGTTGTGAGTGTTTTCCGCTTGGTGGGACCCAGGGGTAAACCTGGTGTCAGACGGTTGCAGCACGTTGGGGCTGGCAGGTTCATTCTTGTAACTTGATAACATCTTCTCGCTAGTGATGCTGTAAGGGTTAAACACTCTTTCCTGCCTGGCTGCTGGCTGTAGCTTCCGATCTCAGGTTCACCTCTTTGGGATCACTCCCCTTCACTATATAAGTCATGAAATCTGATCACATGATGCCTGTGATAGAAACTGAATCCTCATTTCTGTGTTGTCTACTATGGAAGGAGCCTGCTCTGGAAGAAGTCTGTCTTGTTGTGTGCAGCAGAGGTGTTTACTGCCATGAAACTGCCAGGAGTGTTTTTCCTCTTAATGTCTATTTCCCCTGTCTGTTTTCCTACCCTTGTGTTTCTGTATTGTAGTGGTGAGACTAGTCATCTCGTCAGCCTACTCACTAGCCAGGGTGAGTGTAAGGCTAGCTGAGGGCCTAAGGTATCCGGCTCGGCAACAGGTTGCAAGAACCTTAGGGATGCTAGGAAGCTCAGGTAACAGCTTTGAATGCATTTGCTGCATATCACATTTTTAGGGGAAATCCGTTAAAGATGGCGAATTTGATTATCAAACTATCCGCTCACGTCTAACTGCAAGATATCATGGTGAACCCTGCGCAGACCGGCCGGCTCTCAGGCCGCCGCAATATTCAGCAGTGAGTGAAATGGCATTTGTCAGTTTTTCTCACAAAATGAATTGCAAGATATTGGAATGAACCAGTATCGGAGAATTTCAGGAAATTTCACTCTCGGTGAATTGCAGCAGATTGTTCTGCTCTTCTGTACTAGATGCATGAATTTACAGAGATATCATATGATGTCTAAGCCTGAGCCGCCGTCCACCTCTGCATTGCCCTATACCTGTACATGTAATTGCATTGCTTGGTTACTTTCTTCTTTTAGCGGCACAATGTCGTCATTGCCTCTAGCTCTGGAGCTGTGTTGGCCGCGCCGTGTCTTTATATTGTAGATACAGATTCTGCATTTTCTCGTCATTTCTATTGCTCGTCAGCCACAGATGTCTCGTTCCATAATGACCCATAAAGGACGATTACCTCCGGTCGCGGTGAATTCTCCGATGAGGGATTTGGACTCGTCAATAATCCGTCTTTCTATGGACGTCTTTCCCATCTCAAAACTCCTTAAGAAGATGATAGTGAATCTGCGGAGCTGGCGCCATCTCTCCCCACCAACGCTGGGAAACACTGGAGCGGAAATATAAATGGGTAATATTATTTACAAAATTATTGAAGATCTGGAACCAGAATTATCCCAAAAATTGCCTCATCAAATGTGTGTAATCTCCAGAGAGAATATGAGGATGTGTGCAACGCCAGAGGTTCTGTAACATGAAGCTGTAGGACCACGGTGTAAAATCTGTGACCTGGTCACTGCCTACTCTGACCGCCATATTCCCCTGGTTGGATAGCGTCCACTCATAATAAACCTATGAAACCCTTGTCAGAGGTAAAACCACCTGATAATTATTGTTACACCTGAGGAAAGAATATCCAGCAGAGAAAACAAAGCCCACCTTATAAAACTCTATAAAAGTCCACATCCTCCACATGGAGGTCCACGGTGCAGCTCATCAATACACCAGAAATGGCCCAGAAGTGACCAGACGGTGAGAGCGCCCGTACCGCCTTCATTTTAAACTAACTCTTACCCCCCATCTCTCACCCCCACCTGTCCTCCTCTGCTGACCTGCTCCTCAACCTAAGACCTCTCCTAATAACACGCAGAACACGCCGTCCACTCTCCTTCTCCCACCTCTCCACTCTCTATTTCTCTCCTTCTCCCACCTCTCCACTCTCTATTTCTCTTCTTCTCCCACCTGCCCTCCCTTTCTCTCCTTCTCCCACCTGCTCTCTATTTCTCTTCTTCTCCCACCCGCTCTCCCTTTCTGTCCTTCTCCCATCCGCTCTCCATTTCTCTCCTTCTCCCACCCGCTCTCCCTTTCTCTCCTTCTCCCACCTCTCCACTCTCTATTTCTCTCCTTCTCCCACCTGCTCTCCCTTTCTCTCCTTCTCCCACCCGCTCTCCCTTTCTCTCCTTCTCCCACCTGCTCTCCCTTTCTCTCCTTCTCCCACCCGCTCTCCCTTTCTCTCCTTCTCCCACCCGCTCTCCCTTTCTCTCCTTCTCCCACCTGCTCTCCCTTTCTCTCCTTCTCCCACCCGCTCTCCCTTTCTCTCCTTCTACCACCTGCTCTCCATTTCTCTCCTTCTCCCATCTGCTCTCCATTTCTCTCCTTCTCCCACCTGCTCTCCCTTTCTCTCCTTCTCCCATCCGCTCTCCCTTTCTCTCCTTCTCCCACCTGCTCTCCCTTTCTCTCCTTCTCCCACCTGCTCTCCCTTTCTCTCCTTCTCCCACCCGCTCTCCCTTTCTCTCCTTCTCCCACCCGCTCTCCCTTTCTCTCCTTCTCCCACCTGCTCTCCCTTTCTCTCCTTCTCCCACCTGCTCTCCCTTTCTCTCCTTCTCCCACCTGCTCTCCATTTCTCTCCTTCTCCCATCTGCTCTCCATTTCTCTCCTTCTCCCACCTGCTCTCCCTTTCTCTCCTTCTCCCATCCGCTCTCCATTTCTCTCCTTCTCCCACCCGCTCTCCCTTTCTCTCCTTCTCCCACCCGCTCTCCCTTTCTCTCCTTCTCCCACCCGCTCTCCCTTTCTCTCCTTCTCCCACCTGCTCTCACTTTCTCTCCTTCTCCCACCTGCTCTCCCTTTCTCTCCTTCTCCCACCTGCTCTCCCTTTCTCTCCTTCTCCCACCTGCTCTCCATTTCTCTCCTTCTCCCACCTGCTCTCTCTTTCTCTCCTTCTCCCACCCGCTCTCCCTTTCTCTCCTTCTCCCACCTCCTCTCCCTTTCTCTCCTTCTCCCACCCGCTCTCCATTTCTCTCCTTCTCCCACCCGCTCTCCCTTTCTCTCCTTCTCCCACCTGCTCTCCATTTCTCTCCTCCCATCCGCTCTCCATTTCTCTCCTTCTCTCACCCGCTCTCCCTTTCTCTCTTTCTCCCACCTGCTCTCCATTTCTCTCCTTCTCCCACCTGCTCTCCCTTTCTCTCCTTCTCCCACCCGCTCTCCATTTCTCTCCTTCTCCCACCTGCTCTCCATTTCTCTCCTTCTCCCACCTGCTCTCCCTTTCTTTCCTTCTCCCACCTGCTCTCTGTTTCTCTCCTTCTCCCACCTGCTCTCCCTTTCTCTCCTTCTCCCACCTGCTCTCCCTTTCTCTCCTTCTCCCACCTCCTCTCCCTTTCTCTCCTTCTCCCACCCGCTCTCCATTTCTCTCCTTCTCCCACCCGCTCTCCCTTTCTCTCCTTCTCCCATCCGCTCTCACTTTCTCTCCTTCTCCCACCTGCTCTCCATTTCTCTCCTTCTCCCACCTGCTCTCAATTTCTTTCCTTCTCCCACCTGCTCTCCATTTCTCTCCTTCTCCGACCTGCTCTCCATTTCTCTACTTCTCCCACCTGCTCTCCATTTCTCTCCTTCTCCCACCTCCTCTCCCTTTCTCTCCTTCTCCCACCCGCTCTCCATTTCTCTCACCCACTCTCCATTTCTCTCCTACCACCTGCTCTCACTTTCTCTGCTTCTCCCACCTGCTCTCACATTCTCTCCTTCTCCCACCCGCTCTCCATTTCTCTCCTTCTCCCACCTGCTCTCCATTTCTCTCCTTCTCCCACCTGCTCTCACTTTCTCTGCTTCTCCCACCTGCTCTCTGTTTCTCTCCTTCTCCCACCCGCTCTCCATTTCTCTCCTTCTCCCACCCGCTCTCCCTTTCTCTCCTTCTCCCACCCGCTCTCCCTTTCTCTCCTTCTCCCACCCACTCTCCATTTCTCTCCTTCTCCCACCCGCTCTCCATTTCTCTCCTTCTCCCACCCGCTCTCCATTTCTCTCCTTCTCCCACCTGCTCTCACTTTCTCTCCTTCTCCCACCCACTCTCCATTTCTCTCCTTCTCCCACCCGCTCTCCATTTCTCTCCTTCTAACACCCGCTCTCCATTTCTCTCCTTCTCCCACCTGCTCTCACTTTCTCTCCTTCTCCCACCTGCTCTCCCTTTCTCTCCTTCTCCCACCTGCTCTCCCTTTCTCTCCTTCTCCCACCTCCTCTCCCTTTCTCTCCTTCTCCCACCCGCTCTCCATTTCTCTCCTTCTCCCACCCGCTCTCCCTTTCTCTCCTTCTCCCACCTGCTCTCCATTTCTCTCCTTCTCCCACCCGCTCTCCATTTCTCTCCTTCTCCCATCCGCTCTCCATTTCTCTCCTTCTCCCACCTGCTCTCCATTTCTCTCCTCCCATCCGCTCTCCATTTCTCTCCTTCTCTCACCTGCTCTCCCTTTCTCTCCTTCTCCCACCTGCTCTCCATTTCTCTCCTTCTCTCACCTCCTCTCCATTTCTCTCCTCCCACCTGCTCTCCATTTCTCTCCTTCTCCCACCCGCTCTCCATTTCTCTCCTTCTCCCATCCGCTCTCCATTTCTCTCCTTCTAACACCCGCTCTCCATTTCTCTCCTTCTCCCACCTGCTCTCACTTTCTCTCCTTCTCCCACCTGCTCTCCCTTTCTCTCCTTCTCCCACCTGCTCTCCCTTTCTCTCCTTCTCCCACCTGCTCTCCATTTCTCTCCTTCTCCCACCCGCTCTCCCTTTCTCTCCTTCTCCCATCCGCTCTCACTTTCTCTGCTTCTCCCACCTGCTCTCTGTTTCTCTCCTTCTCCCACCCGCTCTCCATTTCTCTCCTTCTCCCACCCGCTCTCCCTTTCTCTCCTTCTCCCACCCGCTCTCCCTTTCTCTCCTTCTCCCACCCACTCTCCATTTCTCTCCTTCTCCCACCCGCTCTCCATTTCTCTCCTTCTCCCACCCGCTCTCCATTTCTCTCCTTCTCCCACCTGCTCTCACTTTCTCTCCTTCTCCCACCCACTCTCCATTTCTCTCCTTCTCCCACCCGCTCTCCATTTCTCTCCTTCTAACACCCGCTCTCCATTTCTCTCCTTCTCCCACCTGCTCTCACTTTCTCTCCTTCTCCCACCTGCTCTCCCTTTCTCTCCTTCTCCCACCTGCTCTCCCTTTCTCTCCTTCTCCCACCTCCTCTCCCTTTCTCTCCTTCTCCCACCCGCTCTCCATTTCTCTCCTTCTCCCACCCGCTCTCCCTTTCTCTCCTTCTCCCACCTGCTCTCCATTTCTCTCCTTCTCCCACCCGCTCTCCATTTCTCTCCTTCTCCCATCCGCTCTCCATTTCTCTCCTTCTCCCACCTGCTCTCCATTTCTCTCCTCCCATCCGCTCTCCATTTCTCTCCTTCTCTCACCCGCTCTCCCTTTCTCTCCTTCTCCCACCTGCTCTCCATTTCTCTCCTTCTCTCACCTCCTCTCCATTTCTCTCCTCCCACCTGCTCTCCATTTCTCTCCTTCTCCCACCCGCTCTCCATTTCTCTCCTTCTCCCATCCGCTCTCCATTTCTCTCCTTCTAACACCCGCTCTCCATTTCTCTCCTTCTCCCACCTGCTCTCACTTTCTCTCCTTCTCCCACCTGCTCTCCCTTTCTCTCCTTCTCCCACCTGCTCTCCCTTTCTCTCCTTCTCCCACCTGCTCTCCATTTCTCTCCTTCTCCCACCCGCTCTCCCTTTCTCTCCTTCTCCCATCCGCTCTCACTTTCTCTCCTTCTCCCACCTGCTCTCCATTTCTCTCCTTCTCCCACCTGCTCTCAATTTCTTTCCTTCTCCCACCTGCTCTCCATTTCTCTCCTTCTCCGACCTGCTCTCCATTTCTCTACTTCTCCCACCTGCTCTCCATTTCTCTCCTTCTCCCACCTCCTCTCCCTTTCTCTCCTTCTCCCACCCGCTCTCCATTTCTCTCACCCACTCTCCATTTCTCTCCTCCCACCTGCTCTCACTTTCTCTGCTTCTCCCACCTGCTCTCACTTTCTCTCCTTCTCCCACCCGCTCTCCATTTCTCTCCTTCTCCCACCTGCTCTCCATTTCTCTCCTTCTCCCACCTGCTCTCACTTTCTCTGCTTCTCCCACCTGCTCTCTGTTTCTCTCCTTCTCCCACCCGCTCTCCATTTCTCTCCTTCTCCCACCCGCTCTCCCTTTCTCTCCTTCTCCCACCCGCTCTCCCTTTCTCTCCTTCTCCCACCCGCTCTCCCTTTCTCTCCTTCTCCCACCCGCTCTCCCTTTCTCTCCTTCTCCCACCTGCTCTCCCTTTCTCTCCTTCTCCCACCCGCTCTCCCTTTCTCTCCTTCTACCACCTGCTCTCCATTTCTCTCCTTCTCCCATCTGCTCTCCATTTCTCTCCTTCTCCCACCTGCTCTCCCTTTCTCTCCTTCTCCCATCCGCTCTCCCTTTCTCTCCTTCTCCCACCTGCTCTCCCTTTCTCTCCTTCTCCCACCTGCTCTCCCTTTCTCTCCTTCTCCCACCCGCTCTCCCTTTCTCTCCTTCTCCCACCCGCTCTCCCTTTCTCTCCTTCTCCCACCTGCTCTCCCTTTCTCTCCTTCTCCCACCTGCTCTCCCTTTCTCTCCTTCTCCCACCTGCTCTCCATTTCTCTCCTTCTCCCATCTGCTCTCCATTTCTCTCCTTCTCCCACCTGCTCTCCCTTTCTCTCCTTCTCCCATCCGCTCTCCATTTCTCTCCTTCTCCCACCCGCTCTCCCTTTCTCTCCTTCTCCCACCCGCTCTCCCTTTCTCTCCTTCTCCCACCCGCTCTCCCTTTCTCTCCTTCTCCCACCTGCTCTCACTTTCTCTCCTTCTCCCACCTGCTCTCCCTTTCTCTCCTTCTCCCACCTGCTCTCCCTTTCTCTCCTTCTCCCACCTGCTCTCCATTTCTCTCCTTCTCCCACCTGCTCTCTCTTTCTCTCCTTCTCCCACCCGCTCTCCCTTTCTCTCCTTCTCCCACCTCCTCTCCCTTTCTCTCCTTCTCCCACCCGCTCTCCATTTCTCTCCTTCTCCCACCCGCTCTCCCTTTCTCTCCTTCTCCCACCTGCTCTCCATTTCTCTCCTCCCATCCGCTCTCCATTTCTCTCCTTCTCTCACCCGCTCTCCCTTTCTCTCTTTCTCCCACCTGCTCTCCATTTCTCTCCTTCTCCCACCTGCTCTCCCTTTCTCTCCTTCTCCCACCCGCTCTCCATTTCTCTCCTTCTCCCACCTGCTCTCCATTTCTCTCCTTCTCCCACCTGCTCTCCCTTTCTTTCCTTCTCCCACCTGCTCTCTGTTTCTCTCCTTCTCCCACCTGCTCTCCCTTTCTCTCCTTCTCCCACCTGCTCTCCCTTTCTCTCCTTCTCCCACCTCCTCTCCCTTTCTCTCCTTCTCCCACCCGCTCTCCATTTCTCTCCTTCTCCCACCCGCTCTCCCTTTCTCTCCTTCTCCCATCCGCTCTCACTTTCTCTCCTTCTCCCACCTGCTCTCCATTTCTCTCCTTCTCCCACCTGCTCTCAATTTCTTTCCTTCTCCCACCTGCTCTCCATTTCTCTCCTTCTCCGACCTGCTCTCCATTTCTCTACTTCTCCCACCTGCTCTCCATTTCTCTCCTTCTCCCACCTCCTCTCCCTTTCTCTCCTTCTCCCACCCGCTCTCCATTTCTCTCACCCACTCTCCATTTCTCTCCTCCCACCTGCTCTCACTTTCTCTGCTTCTCCCACCTGCTCTCACATTCTCTCCTTCTCCCACCCGCTCTCCATTTCTCTCCTTCTCCCACCTGCTCTCCATTTCTCTCCTTCTCCCACCTGCTCTCACTTTCTCTGCTTCTCCCACCTGCTCTCTGTTTCTCTCCTTCTCCCACCCGCTCTCCATTTCTCTCCTTCTCCCACCCGCTCTCCCTTTCTCTCCTTCTCCCACCCGCTCTCCCTTTCTCTCCTTCTCCCACCCACTCTCCATTTCTCTCCTTCTCCCACCCGCTCTCCATTTCTCTCCTTCTCCCACCCGCTCTCCATTTCTCTCCTTCTCCCACCTGCTCTCACTTTCTCTCCTTCTCCCACCCACTCTCCATTTCTCTCCTTCTCCCACCCGCTCTCCATTTCTCTCCTTCTAACACCCGCTCTCCATTTCTCTCCTTCTCCCACCTGCTCTCACTTTCTCTCCTTCTCCCACCTGCTCTCCCTTTCTCTCCTTCTCCCACCTGCTCTCCCTTTCTCTCCTTCTCCCACCTCCTCTCCCTTTCTCTCCTTCTCCCACCCGCTCTCCATTTCTCTCCTTCTCCCACCCGCTCTCCCTTTCTCTCCTTCTCCCACCTGCTCTCCATTTCTCTCCTTCTCCCACCCGCTCTCCATTTCTCTCCTTCTCCCATCCGCTCTCCATTTCTCTCCTTCTCCCACCTGCTCTCCATTTCTCTCCTCCCATCCGCTCTCCATTTCTCTCCTTCTCTCACCCGCTCTCCCTTTCTCTCCTTCTCCCACCTGCTCTCCATTTCTCTCCTTCTCTCACCTCCTCTCCATTTCTCTCCTCCCACCTGCTCTCCATTTCTCTCCTTCTCCCACCCGCTCTCCATTTCTCTCCTTCTCCCATCCGCTCTCCATTTCTCTCCTTCTAACACCCGCTCTCCATTTCTCTCCTTCTCCCACCTGCTCTCACTTTCTCTCCTTCTCCCACCTGCTCTCCCTTTCTCTCCTTCTCCCACCTGCTCTCCCTTTCTCTCCTTCTCCCACCTGCTCTCCATTTCTCTCCTTCTCCCACCCGCTCTCCCTTTCTCTCCTTCTCCCATCCGCTCTCACTTTCTCTGCTTCTCCCACCTGCTCTCTGTTTCTCTCCTTCTCCCACCCGCTCTCCATTTCTCTCCTTCTCCCACCCGCTCTCCCTTTCTCTCCTTCTCCCACCCGCTCTCCCTTTCTCTCCTTCTCCCACCCACTCTCCATTTCTCTCCTTCTCCCACCCGCTCTCCATTTCTCTCCTTCTCCCACCCGCTCTCCATTTCTCTCCTTCTCCCACCTGCTCTCACTTTCTCTCCTTCTCCCACCCACTCTCCATTTCTCTCCTTCTCCCACCCGCTCTCCATTTCTCTCCTTCTAACACCCGCTCTCCATTTCTCTCCTTCTCCCACCTGCTCTCACTTTCTCTCCTTCTCCCACCTGCTCTCCCTTTCTCTCCTTCTCCCACCTGCTCTCCCTTTCTCTCCTTCTCCCACCTCCTCTCCCTTTCTCTCCTTCTCCCACCCGCTCTCCATTTCTCTCCTTCTCCCACCCGCTCTCCCTTTCTCTCCTTCTCCCACCTGCTCTCCATTTCTCTCCTTCTCCCACCCGCTCTCCATTTCTCTCCTTCTCCCATCCGCTCTCCATTTCTCTCCTTCTCCCACCTGCTCTCCATTTCTCTCCTCCCATCCGCTCTCCATTTCTCTCCTTCTCTCACCCGCTCTCCCTTTCTCTCCTTCTCCCACCTGCTCTCCATTTCTCTCCTTCTCTCACCTCCTCTCCATTTCTCTCCTCCCACCTGCTCTCCATTTCTCTCCTTCTCCCACCCGCTCTCCATTTCTCTCCTTCTCCCATCCGCTCTCCATTTCTCTCCTTCTAACACCCGCTCTCCATTTCTCTCCTTCTCCCACCTGCTCTCACTTTCTCTCCTTCTCCCACCTGCTCTCCCTTTCTCTCCTTCTCCCACCTGCTCTCCCTTTCTCTCCTTCTCCCACCTGCTCTCCATTTCTCTCCTTCTCCCACCCGCTCTCCCTTTCTCTCCTTCTCCCATCCGCTCTCACTTTCTCTCCTTCTCCCACCTGCTCTCCATTTCTCTCCTTCTCCCACCTGCTCTCAATTTCTTTCCTTCTCCCACCTGCTCTCCATTTCTCTCCTTCTCCGACCTGCTCTCCATTTCTCTACTTCTCCCACCTGCTCTCCATTTCTCTCCTTCTCCCACCTCCTCTCCCTTTCTCTCCTTCTCCCACCCGCTCTCCATTTCTCTCACCCACTCTCCATTTCTCTCCTCCCACCTGCTCTCACTTTCTCTGCTTCTCCCACCTGCTCTCACTTTCTCTCCTTCTCCCACCCGCTCTCCATTTCTCTCCTTCTCCCACCTGCTCTCCATTTCTCTCCTTCTCCCACCTGCTCTCACTTTCTCTGCTTCTCCCACCTGCTCTCTGTTTCTCTCCTTCTCCCACCCGCTCTCCATTTCTCTCCTTCTCCCACCCGCTCTCCCTTTCTCTCCTTCTCCCACCCGCTCTCCCTTTCTCTCCTTCTCCCACCCACTCTCCATTTCTCTCCTTCTCCCACCCGCTCTCCATTTCTCTCCTTCTCCCACCCGCTCTCCATTTCTCTCCTTCTCCCACCTGCTCTCACTTTCTCTCCTTCTCCCACCCACTCTCCATTTCTCTCCTTCTCCCACCCGCTCTCCATTTCTCTCCTTCTAACACCCGCTCTCCATTTCTCTCCTTCTCCCACCTGCTCTCACTTTCTCTCCTTCTCCCACCTGCTCTCCCTTTCTCTCCTTCTCCCACCTGCTCTCCCTTTCTCTCCTTCTCCCACCTCCTCTCCCTTTCTCTCCTTCTCCCACCCGCTCTCCATTTCTCTCCTTCTCCCACCCGCTCTCCCTTTCTCTCCTTCTCCCACCTGCTCTCCATTTCTCTCCTTCTCCCACCCGCTCTCCATTTCTCTCCTTCTCCCATCCGCTCTCCATTTCTCTCCTTCTCCCACCTGCTCTCCATTTCTCTCCTCCCATCCGCTCTCCATTTCTCTCCTTCTCTCACCCGCTCTCCCTTTCTCTCCTTCTCCCACCTCCTCTCCATTTCTCTCCTTCTCCCACCCGCTCTCCCTTTCTCTCCTTCTCCCACCTGCTCTCCATTTCTCTCCTTCTCCCACCCGCTCTCCATTTCTCTCCTTCTCCCATCCGCTCTCCATTTCTCTCCTTCTCCCACCTGCTCTCACTTTCTCTCCTTCTCCCACCCGCTCTCCATTTCTCTCCTTCTCCCACCCGCTCTCCATTTCTCTCCTTCTCTCACCCGCTCTCCCTTTCTCTCCTTCTCCCATCCGCTCTCACTTTCTCTCCTTCTCCCACCTGCTCTCCATTTCTCTCCTTCTCCCACCTGCTCTCAATTTCTTTCCTTCTCCCACCTGCTCTCCATTTCTCTCCTTCTCCCACCTCCTCTCCCTTTCTCTCCTTCTCCCACCCGCTCTCCCTTTCTCTCCTTCTCCCACCCGCTCTCCCTTTCTCTCCTTCTCCCACCCACTCTCCATTTCTCTCCTTCTCCCACCCGCTCTCCATTTCTCTCCTTCTCCCACCCGCTCTCCATTTCTCTCCTTCTCCCACCTGCTCTCACTTTCTCTCCTTCTCCCACCCACTCTCCATTTCTCTCCTTCTCCCACCCGCTCTCCATTTCTCTCCTTCTAACACCCGCTCTCCATTTCTCTCCTTCTCCCACCAGCTCTCACTTTCTCTCCTTCTCCCACCTGCTCTCCCTTTCTCTCCTTCTCCCACCTGCTCTCCCTTTCTCTCCTTCTCCCACCTCCTCTCCCTTTCTCTCCTTCTCCCACCCGCTCTCCATTTCTCTCCTTCTCCCACCCGCTCTCCCTTTCTCTCCTTCTCCCACCTGCTCTCCATTTCTCTCCTTCTCCCACCCGCTCTCCATTTCTCTCCTTCTCCCATCCGCTCTCCATTTCTCTCCTTCTCCCACCTGCTCTCCATTTCTCTCCTCCCATCCGCTCTCCATTTCTCTCCTTCTCTCACCCGCTCTCCCTTTCTCTCCTTCTCCCACCTCCTCTCCATTTCTCTCCTTCTCCCACCCGCTCTCCCTTTCTCTCCTTCTCCCACCTGCTCTCCATTTCTCTCCTTCTCCCACCCGCTCTCCATTTCTCTCCTTCTCCCATCCGCTCTCCATTTCTCTCCTTCTCCCACCTGCTCTCACTTTCTCTCCTTCTCCCACCCGCTCTCCATTTCTCTCCTTCTCCCACCCGCTCTCCATTTCTCTCCTTCTCTCACCCGCTCTCCCTTTCTCTCCTTCTCCCATCCGCTCTCACTTTCTCTCCTTCTCCCACCTGCTCTCAATTTCTTTCCTTCTCCCACCTGCTCTCCATTTCTCTCCTTCTCCCACCTCCTCTCCCTTTCTCTCCTTCTCCCACCCGCTCTCCATTTCTCTCACCCGCTCTCCATTTCTCTCCTCCCACCTGCTCTCACTTTCTCTGCTTCTCCCACCTGCTCTCACTTTCTCTCCTTCTCCCACCCGCTCTCCATTTCTCTCCTTCTCCCACCTGCTCTCCATTTCTCTCCTTCTCCCACCTGCTCTCACTTTCTCTGCTTCTCCCACCTGCTCTCTGTTTCTCTCCTTCTCCCACCCGCTCTCCATTTCTCTCCTTCTCCCACCCGCTCTCCCTTTCTCTCCTTCTCCCACCCGCTCTCCCTTTCTCTCCTTCTCCCACCCACTCTCCATTTCTCTCCTTCTCCCACCCGCTCTCCATTTCTCTCCTTCTCCCACCCGCTCTCCATTTCTCTCCTTCTCCCACCTGCTCTCACTTTCTCTCCTTCTCCCACCCACTCTCCATTTCTCTCCTTCTCCCACCCGCTCTCCATTTCTCTCCTTCTCCCACCCGCTCTCCATTTCTCTCCTTCTCCCACCTGCTCTCACTTTCTCTCCTTCTCCCACCTGCTCTCCCTTTCTCTCCTTCTCCCACCTGCTCTCCCTTTCTCTCCTTCTCCCACCTCCTCTCCCTTTCTCTCCTTCTCCCACCCGCTCTCCATTTCTCTCCTTCTCCCACCCGCTCTCCCTTTCTCTCCTTCTCCCACCTGCTCTCCATTTCTCTCCTTCTCCCACCCGCTCTCCATTTCTCTCCTTCTCCCATCCGCTCTCCATTTCTCTCCTTCTCCCACCTGCTCTCCATTTCTCTCCTCCCATCCGCTCTCCATTTCTCTCCTTCTCTCACCCGCTCTCCCTTTCTCTCCTTCTCCCACCTGCTCTCCATTTCTCTCCTTCTCTCACCTCCTCTCCATTTCTCTCCTCCCACCTGCTCTCACTTTCTCTGCTTCTCCCACCTGCTCTCACTTTCTCTCCTTCTCCCACCCGCTCTCCATTTCTCTCCTTCTCCCACCCGCTCTCCCTTTCTCTCCTTCTCCCACCCGCTCTCCCTTTCTCTCCTTCTCCCACCCACTCTCTATTTCTCTCCTTCTCCCACCCGCTCTCCATTTCTCTCCTTCTCCCACCTGCTCTCACTTTCTCTCCTTCTCCCACCCGCTCTCCATTTCTCTCCTTCTCTCACCCGCTCTCCATTTCTCTCCTCCCACCTGCTCTCACTTTCTCTGCTTCTCCCACCTGCTCTCACTTTCTCTCCTTCTGCCACCCGCTCTCCATTTCTCTCCTTCTCCCACCCGCTCTCCCTTTCTCTCCTTCTCCCACCCGCTCTCCCTTTCTCTCCTTCTCCCACCTACTCTCCATTTCTCTCCTTCTCCCACCCACTCTCCATTTCTCTCCTTCTCCCACCCGCTCTCCATTTCTCTCCTTCTCCCACCCGCTCTCCATTTCTCTCCTTCTCCCACCTGCTCTCACTTTCTCTCCTTCTCCCACCCACTCTCCATTTCTCTCCTTCTCCCACCCGCTCTCCATTTCTCTCCTTCTCCCACCCGCTCTCCATTTCTCTCCTTCTCCCACCTGCTCTCACTTTCTCTCCTTCTCCCACCTGCTCTCCCTTTCTCTCCTTCTCCCACCTGCTCTCCCTTTCTCTCCTTCTCCCACCTCCTCTCCCTTTCTCTCCTTCTCCCACCCGCTCTCTATTTCTCTCCTTCTCCCACCCGCTCTCCCTTTCTCTCCTTCTCCCACCTGCTCTCCATTTCTCTCCTTCTCCCACCCGCTCTCCATTTCTCTCCTTCTCCCATCCGCTCTCCATTTCTCTCCTTCTCCCACCTGCTCTCCATTTCTCTCCTCCCATCCGCTCTCCATTTCTCTCCTTCTCCCACCCGCTCTCCCTTTCTCTCCTTCTCCCACCTGCTCTCCATTTCTCTCCTTCTCCCACCCGCTCTCCATTTCTCTCCTTCTCCCATCCGCTCTCCATTTCTCTCCTTCTCCCACCTGCTCTCCATTTCTCTCCTCCCATCCGCTCTCCATTTCTCTCCTTCTCTCACCCGCTCTCCCTTTCTCTCCTTCTCCCACCTGCTCTCCATTTCTCTCCTTCTCCCACTTGCTCTCCATTTCTCTCCTTCTCCCACCTGCTCTCCATTTCTCTCCTTCTCCCACCTGCTCTCCATTTCTCTCCTTCTCCCACCTGCTCTCCATTTCTCTCCTTCTCCCACCTGCTCTCCCTTTCTCTCCTTCTCCCACCTGCTCTCCCTTTCTCTCCTTCTCCCACCTGCTCTCCATTTCTCTCTTTCTCCCACCTGCTCTCCCTTTCTCTCCTTCTCCCACCCGCTCTCCCTTTCTCTCCTTCTCCCACCTCCTCTCCCTTTCTCTCCTTCTCCCACCCGCTCTCCATTTCTTTCCTTCTCTCACTCGCTCTCCCTTTCTCTCCTCCCATCCGCTCTCACTTTCTCTCCTTCTCCCACCCGCTCTCCATTTCTCTCCTTCTCCCACCTCCTCTCCCTTTCTCTCCTTCTCCCACCCGCTCTCCATTTCTCTCCTTCTCTCACCCGCTCTCCATTTCTCTCCTCCCACCTGCTCTCACTTTCTCTGCTTCTCCCACCTGCTCTCACTTTCTCTCCTTCTCCCACCTCCTCTCCCTTTCTCTCCTTCTCCCACCCGCTCTCCATTTCTCTCACCCGCTCTCCATTTCTCTCCTCCCACCTGCTCTCACTTTCTCTGCTTCTCCCACCTGCTTTCACTTTCTCTCCTTCTCCCACCCGCTCTCCATTTCTCTCCTTCTCCCACCTGCTCTCCATTTCTCTCCTTCTCCCACCTGCTCTCACTTTCTCTGCTTCTCCCACCTGCTCTCTGTTTCTCTCCTTCTCCCACCCGCTCTCCATTTCTCTCCTTCTCCCACCCGCTCTCCCTTTCTGTCCTTCTCCCACCCGCTCTCCCTTTCTCTCCTTCTCCCACCCACTCTCCATTTCTCTCCTTCTCCCACCCGCTCTCCATTTCTCTCCTTCTCCCACCCGCTCTCCATTTCTCTCCTTCTCCCACCTGCTCTCACTTTCTCTCCTTCTCCCACCCACTCTCCATTTCTCTCCTTCTCCCACCCGCTCTCCATTTCTCTCCTTCTCCCACCCGCTCTCCATTTCTCTCCTTCTCCCACCTGCTCTCACTTTCTCTCCTTCTCCCACCTGCTCTCCCTTTCTCTCCTTCTCCCACCTGCTCTCCCTTTCTCTCCTTCTCCCACCTCCTCTCCCTTTCTCTCCTTCTCCCACCCACTCTCCCTTTCTCTCCTTCTCCCACCTGCTCTCCATTTCTCTCCTTCTCCCACCCGCTCTCCATTTCTCTCCTTCTCCCATCCGCTCTCCATTTCTCTCCTTCTCCCACCTGCTCTCCATTTCTCTCCTCCCATCCGCTCTCCATTTCTCTCCTTCTTACACCCGCTCTCCCTTTCTCTCCTTCTCCCACCTGCTCTCCATTTCTCTCCTTCTCCCACTTGCTCTCCATTTCTCTCCTTCTCCCACCTGCTCTCCATTTCTCTCCTTCTCCCACCTGCTCTCCATTTCTCTCCTTCTCCCACCTGCTCTCCATTTCTCTCCTTCTCCCACCTGCTCTCCCTTTCTTTCCTTCTCCCACCTGGTCTCTGTTTCTCTCCTTCTCCCACCTGCTCTCCCTTTCTCTCCTTCTCCCACCTGCTCTCCCTTTCTCTCCTTCTCCCACCTGCTCTCCATTTCTCTCTTTCTCCCACCTGCTCTCCCTTTCTCTCCTTCTCCCACCCGCTCTCCCTTTCTCTCCTTCTCCCACCTCCTCTCCCTTTCTCTCCTTCTCCCACCCGCTCTCCATTTCTCTCCTTCTCTCACCCGCTCTCCCTTTCTCTCCTCCCATCCGCTCTCACTTTCTCTCCTTCTCCCACCCGCTCTCCATTTCTCTCCTTCTCCCACCTCCTCTCCCTTTCTCTCCTTCTCCCACCCGCTCTCCATTTCTCTCCTTCTCTCACCCGCTCTCCATTTCTCTCCTCCCACCTGCTCTCACTTTCTCTGCTTCTCCCACCTGCTCTCACTTTCTCTCCTTCTCCCACCCGCTCTCCATTTCTCTCCTTCTCCCACCTGCTCTCACTTTCTCTGCTTCTCCCACCTGCTCTCTGTTTCTCTCCTTCTCCCACCCGCTCTCCATTTCTCTCCTTCTCCCACCCGCTCTCCCTTTCTCTCCTTCTCCCACCCGCTCTCCCTTTCTCTCCTTCTCCCACCCACTCTCCATTTCTCTCCTCCCACCCACTCTCCATTTCTCTCCTTCTCCCACCCGCTCTCCATTTCTCTCCTTCTCCCACCTGCTCTCCATTTCTCTCCTTCTCCCACCTGCTCTCACTTTCTCTCCTTCTCCCACCTGCTCTCCCTTTCTCTCCTTCTCCCACCTGCTCTCCCTTTCTCTCCTTCTCCCACCTGCTCTCCATTTCTCTCCTTCTCCCACCCGCTCTCCATTTCTCTCCTTCTCTCACCCGCTCTCCCTTTCTCTCCTTCTCCCACCTGCTCTCCATTTCTCTCCTTCTCTTACTTGCTCTCCATTTCTCTCCTTCTCCCACCTGCTCTCCCTTTCTCTCCTTCTCCCACCTGCTCTCCATTTCTCTCCTTCTCCCACCTGCTCTCCCTTTCTTTCCTTCTCCCACCTGCTCTCTTTTTCTCTCCTTCTCCCACCTGCTCTCCCTTTCTCTCCTTCTCCCACCTGCTCTTCCTTTCTCTCCTTCTCCCACCTGCTCTCCATTTCTCTCCTTCTCCCACCTGCTCTCCCTTTCTCTCCTTCTCCCACCCGCTCTCCCTTTCTCTCCTTCTCCCACCTGCTCTCCATTTCTCTCCTTCTCCCACCTGCTCTCCATTTCTCTCCTTCTCCCACCTGCTCTCCCTTTCTCTCCTTCTCCCACCCGCTCTCCCTTTCTCTCCTTCTCCCACCTCCTCTCCCTTTCTCTCCTTCTCCCACCCGCTCTCCATTTCTCTCCTTCTCTCACCCGCTCTCCCTTTCTCTCCTTCTCCCATCCGCTCTCACTTTCTCTCCTTCTCCCACCTGCTCTCCATTTCTCTCCTTCTCCCACCTGCTCTCCCTTTCTCTCCTTCTCCCACCAGCTCTCCATTTCTCTCCTTCTCCCACCTGCTCTCCATTTCTCTACTTCTCCCACCTGCTCTCCATTTCTCTTCTTCTCCCACCTCCTCTCCCTTTCTCTACTTCTCCCACCCGCTCTCCATTTCTCTCCGTCTCTCACCCGCTCTCCATTTCTCTCCTCCCACCTGCTCTCACTTTCTCTACTTCTCCCACCTGCTCTCACTTTCTCTCCTTCTCCCACCCGCTCTCCATTTCTCTCCTTCTCTCACCCGCTCTCCCTTTCTCTCCTTCTCCCATCCACTCTCACTTTCTCTCCTTCTCCCACCTGCTCTCCCTTTCTCTCCTTCTCCCACCTGCTCTCCATTTCTCTCCTTCTCCCACCTGCTCTCCATTTCTCTACTTCTCCCACCTGCTCTCCATTTCTCTTCTTCTCCCACCTCCTCTCCTTTTCTCTCCTTCTCCCACCCGCTCTCCATTTCTCTCCTTCTCTCACCCGCTCTCCATTTCTCTCCTCCCACCTGCTCTCACTTTTTCTGCTTCTCCGACCTGCTCTCACTTTCTCTCCTTCTCCCACCCGCTCTCCATTTCTCTCCTTCTCTCACCCGCTCTCCCTTTTTCTCCTTCTCCCATCCGCTCTCACTTTCTCTCCTTCTCCCACCTGCTCTCCATATCTCTTCTTCTCCAACCTCCTCTCCCTTTCTCTCCTTCTCCTACCCGCTCTCCATTTCTCTTTTTCTCTCACCCGCTCTCCATTTCTCTCCTCCCACCTGCTCTCCCTTTCTCTCCTTCTCCCACCTCCTCTCCCTTTCTCTCCTTCTCCCACCCACTCTCCATTTCTCTCCTTCTCTCACCCGCTCTCCCTTTCTCTCCTTCTCCCATCCGCTCTCCCTTTCTCTCCTTCTCCCACCTGCTCTCCATTTCTCTCCTTCTCCCACCTGCTCTCTCTTTCTCTCCTTCTCCCACCTGCTCTCCATTTCTCTCCTTCTCCCACCTGCTCTTCATTTCTCTACTTCTCCCACCTGCTCTCCATTTCTCTTCTTCTCCCACCTCCTCTCCCTTTCTCTCCTTCTCCCACCCGCTCTCCATTTCTCTCCTTCTCTCACCCGCTCTCCATTTCTCTCCTCCCACCTGCTCTCACTTTCTCTGCTTCTCCCACCTGCTCTCCCTTTCTCTCCTTCTCCCACCCGCTCTCCATTTCTCTCCTTCTCCCACCTGCTCTCACTTTCTCTGCTTCTCCCACCTGCTCTGTTTCTCTCCTTCTCCCACCCGCTCTCCCTTTCTCTCCTTCTCCCACCCGCTCTCCCTTTCTCTCCTTCTCCAACCCACTCTCCATTTCTCTCCTTCTCCCACCCGCTCTCCATTTCTCTCCTTCTCCCACCCGTTCTCCATTTCTCTCCTTCTCCCACCCGCTCTCCATTTCTCTCCTTCTCCCACCTGCTCTCACTTTCTCTCCTTCTCCCACCTGCTCTCCCTTTCTCTCCTTCTCCCACCTGTTCTCCCTTTCTCTCCTTCTCCCACCTGCTCTCAATTTCTCTCCTACTCCCACCAGCTCTCCCTTTTTCTCCTTCTCCTACCCGCTCTCCATTTCTCTTCTTCTCCCACCTGCTCTCCATTTCTCTCCTTCTCCCACCTGCTCTCACTTTCTCTCCTTCTCCCACCTGCTCTCCCTTTCTTTCCTTCTCCCACCTGCTCTCTCTTTCTCTCCTTTTCCCACCTGCTCTCCGTTTCTCTCCTTCTCCCACCTGCTCTCCCTTTCTCTCCTTCTCCCACCTGCTCTCCCTTTCTCTCCTTCTCCCACCTGCTCTCAATTTCTCTCCTACTCCCACCAGCTCTCCCTTTTTCTTCTTCTCCCACCCGCTCTCCATTTCTCTTCTTCTCCCACCCGCTCTCCATTTCTCTCCTTCTCCCACCTGCTCTCACTTTCTCTCCTTCTCCCACCCGCTCTCTTTTTCTTTCCTTCTCCCACCTGCTCTCTCTTTCTCTCCTTCTCCCACCTGCTCTCCCTTTCTCTCCTTCTCCCACCTGCTCTCCCTTTCTCTCCTTCTCCCACCTCCTCTCCCTTTCTTTCCTTCTCCCACCTGCTCTCTCTTCTCTCCTTCTCCCACCTGCTCTCCCTTTCTCCCCTTCTCCCACCTGCTCTCTCTTTCTCTCCTTCTACCACCTGCTCTCCCTTTCTCTCCTTCTCCCACCTGCTCTCACTTTCTCTCCTTCTCCCACCTGCTCTCCCTTTCTTTCCTTCTCCCACCTGCTCTCTCTTTCTCTCCTTCTCCCACCTGCTCTCCATTTCTCTCCTTCTCCCACCTGCTCTCCCTTTCTCTCCTTCTCCCACCCGCTCTCCCTTTCTCTCCTTCTCCCACCTCCTCTCCCTTTCTCTCCTTCTCCCACCCGCTCTCCATTTCTCTCCTTCTCTCACCCGCTCTCCCTTTCTCTCCTTCTCCCATCCGCTCTCACTTTCTCTCCTTCTCCCACCTGCTCTCCATTTCTCTCCTTCTCCCACCTGCTCTCCCTTTCTCTCCTTCTCCCACCTGCTCTCCATTTCTCTCCTTTTCCCACCTGCTCTCCATTTCTCTATTTCTCCCACCTGCTCTCCATTTCTCTTCTTCTCCCACCTCCTCTCCCTTTCTCTCCTTCTCCCACCCGCTCTCCATTTCTCTCCTTCTCTCTCCCGCTCTCCATTTCTCTCCTCCCACCTGCTCTCACTTTCTCTGCTTCTCCCACCTGCTCTCCATTTCTCTCCTTCTCCCACCTGCTCTCACTTTCTCTGCTTCTCCCACCTGCTCTGTTTCTCTCCTTCTCCCACCCGCTCTCCATTTCTCTCCTTCTCCCACCCGCTCTCCCTTTCTCTCCTTCTCCCACCCGCTCTCCCTTTCTCTCCTTCTCCCACCCACTCTCCGTTTCTCTCCTTCTCCCACCCGCTCTCCATTTCTCTCCTTCTCCCACCCACTCTCCATTTCTCTCCTTCTCCCACCCGCTCTCCATTTCTCTCCTTCTCCCACCTGCTCTCACTTTCTCTCCTTCTCCCACCTGCTCTCCCTTTCTCTCCTTCTCCCACCTGTTCTCCCTTTCTCTGCTTCTCCCACCTGCTCTCAATTTCTCTCCTACTCCCACCAGCTCTCCCTTTTTCTCCTTCTCCCACCCGCTCTCCATTTCTCTTCTTCTCCTACCTGCTCTCCATTTCTCTCCTTCTCCCACCTGCTCTCACTTTCTCTCCTTCTCCCACCTGCTCTCCCTTTCTTTCCTTCTCCCACCTGCTCTCTCTTTCTCTCCTTCTCCCACCTGCTCTCCGTTTCTCTCCTTCTCCCACCTGCTCTCCCTTTCTCTCCTTCTCTCACCTGCTCTCCCTTTCTTTCCTTCTCCCACCTGCTCTCTCTTTCTCTCCTTCTCCCACCTGCTCTCCCTTTCTCTCCTTCTCCCACCTGCTCTCCCTTTCTCTCCTTCTCCCACCTCCTCTCCCTTTCTTTCCTTCTCCCACCTGCTCTCTCTTTCTCTCCTTCTCCCACCTGCTCTCCCTTTCTCTCCTTCTCCCACCTGCTCTCTCTTTCTCTCCTTCTCCCACCTGCTCTCCCTTTCTCTCCTTCTCCCACCTGCTCTCACTTTCTCTCCTTCTCCCACCTGCTCTCCCTTTCTTTCCTTCTCCCACCTGCTCTCTCTTTCTCTCGTTCTCCCACCTGCTCTCCGTTTCTCTCCTTCTCCCACCTGCTCTCCCTTTCTCTCCTTCTCCCACCTGCTCTCCCTTTCTCTCCTTCTCCCACCTGCTCTTCCATTCTCTCCTTCTCCCACCTGCTCTCCATTTCTCTCCTTCTCCCACCTGCTCTCCATTTCTCTCCTTCTCCCACCTGCTCTCCCTTTCTCTCCTTCTTCCACCTGCTCTCCATTTCTCTCCTTCTCCCACCTGCCCTCACTTTCTCTCCTTCTCCCACCTGCTCTCCCTTTCTCTCCGTCTCCCACCTGCTCTCCCTTTCTCTCCTTCTCCCACCTGCTCTCCATTTCTCTCCTTCTCCCACCCGCTCTCCATTTCTCTCCTTCTCCCACCTGCTCTCCATTTCTCTCCTCCAATCCGCTCTCCATTTCTCTCCTTCTCTCACCCGCTCTCCCTTTCTCTCCTTCTCCCACCTGCTCTCCCTTTCTCTCCTTCTCCCACCTGCTCTCCATTTCTCTCCTTCTCCCACCTGCTCTCCATTTCTCTCCTTCTCCCACCTGCTCTCCCTTTCTTTCCTTTTCCCACCTGCTCTCTGTTTCTCTCCTTCTCCCACCTGCTCTCCCTTTCTCTCCTTCTCCCACCTGCTCTCCCTTTCTCTCCTTCTCCCACCTCCTCTCCATTTCTCTCCTTCTCCCACCTGCTCTCCATTTCTCTACTTCTCCCACCCGCTCTCCATTTCTCTCCTTCTCTCACCCGCTCTCCCTTTCTTTCCTTCTCCCACCTGCTCTCCCTTTCTCTCCTTCTCCCACCTGCTCTCCCTTTCTCTCCTTCTCCCACCTCCTCTCCCTTTCTTTCCTTCTCCCACCTGCTATCTCTTTCTCTCCTTCTCCCACCTGCTCTCCCTTTCTCTCCTTCTCCCACCTGCTCTCTCTTTCTCTCCTTCTCCCACCTGCTCTCCCTTTCTCTCCTTCTCCCACCTGCTCTCACTTTCTCTCCTTCTCCCACCTGCTCTCCCTTTCTTTCCTTCTCCCACCTGCTCTCTCTTTCTCTCCTTCTCCCACCTGCTCTCCGTTTCTCTCCTTCTCCCACCTGCTCTCCCTTTCTCTCCTTCTCCCAACTGCTCTCCCTTTCTCTCCTTCTCCCACCTGCTTTTCCTTTCTCTCCTTCTCCCACCTGCTCTCCATTTCTCTCCTTCTCCCACCTGCTCTCCATTTCTCTCCTTCTCCCACCTGCTCTCCCTTTCTCTCCTTCTCCCACCTGCTCTCCATTTCTCTCCTTCTCCCACCTGCCCTGACTTTCTCTCCTTCTCCCACCTGCTCTCCCTTTCTCTCCTTCTCCCACCTGCTCTCCCTTTCTCTCCGTCTCCCACCTGCTCTCCATTTCTCTCCTTCTCCCACCCGCTCTCCATTTCTCTCCTTCTTCCACCTGCTCTCCATTTCTCTCCTCCAATCCGCTCTCCATTTCTCTCCTTCTCTCACCCGCTCTCCCTTTCTCTCCTTCTCCCACCTGCTCTCCCTTTCTCTCCTTCTCCCACCTGCTCTCCATTTTTCTCCTTCTCCCACCTGCTCTCCATTTCTCTCCTTCTCCCACCTGCTCTCCCTTTCTTTCCTTCTCCCACCTGCTCTCTGTTTCTCTCCTTCTCCCACCTGCTCTCCCTTTCTCTCCTTCTCCCACCTGCTCTCCCTTTCTCTCCTTCTCCCACCTGCTCTCCATTTCTCTCCTTCTCCCACCTGCTCTCCATTTCTCTACTTCTCCCACCTGCTCTCCATTTCTCTCCTTCTCCCACCTCCTCTCCCTTTCTCTCCTTCTCCCACCCGCTCTCCATTTCTCTCCTTCTCTCACCCGCTCTCCATTTCTCTCCTCCCACCTGCTCTCACTTTCTCTCCTTCTCCCACCCGCTCTCCATTTCTCTCCTTCTCCCACCTGCTCTCACTTTCTCTGCTTCTCCCACCTGCTCTCCGTTTCTCTCCTTCTCCCACCTGCTCTCCCTTTCTCTCCTTCTCCCACCTGCTCTCCCTTTCTCTCCTTCTCCCACCTACTCTTCCTTTCTCTCCTTCTCCCACCTGCTCTCCCTTTCTCTCCTTCTCCCACCTGCTCTCCGTTTCTCTCCTTCTCCCACCTGCTCTCCCTTTCTCTCTTTCTCCCACCTGCTCTCCCTTTCTCTCCGTCTCCCACCTGCTCTCCCTTTCTCTCCTTCTCCCACCTGCTCTCCCTTTCTCTCCTTCTCCCACCTCCTCTCCTGTTCTCTCCTTCTCCCACCCGCTCTCCCTTTCTCTCCTTCTCCCACCTGCTCTCCCTTTCTCTCCGTCTCCCACCTGCTCTCCCTTTCTCTCCTTCTCCCACCTGCTCTCCCTTTCTCTCCTTCTCCCACCTGCTCTCCCTTTCTCTCCTTCTCCCACCTGCTCTCCCTTTCTCTCCTTCTCCCACCTGCTTTCCCTTTCTCTCCTTCTCCCACCTGCTTTCCCTTTCTCTCCTTCTCCCACCTCCTCTCCTTTTCTCTCCTTCTCCCACCCGCTCTCCATTTCTCTCCTTCTCCCACCTGCTCTCCCTTTCTCTCCTTCTCCCACCTGCTCTCCCTTTCTCTCCTTCTCCCACCTGCTCTCCCTTTCTCTCCTTCTCCCACCTGCTCTCCATTTCTCTCCTTCTCCCACCTGCCCTCACTTTCTCTCCTTCTCCCACCTGCTCTCCCTTTCTTTCCTTCTCCCACCTGCTCTCCCTTTCTCTCCGTCTCCCACCTGCTCTCCCTTTCTCTCCTTCTCCCACCTGCTCTCCATTTCTCTCCTTCTCCCACCCGCTCTCCATTTCTCTCCTTCTCCCACCTGCTCTCCATTTCTCTCCTCCAATCCGCTCTCCATTTCTCTCCTTCTCTCACCCGCTCTCCCTTTCTCTCCTTCTCCCACCCGCTCTCCATTTCTCTCCTTTTCTCACCCGCTCTCCATTTCTCTCCTCCCACCTGCTCTCACTTTCTCTCCTTCTCCCACCCGCTCTCCATTTCTCTCCTTCTCCCACCTGCTCTCACTTTCTCTGCTTCTCCCACCTGCTCTCCGTTTCTCTCCTTCTCCCACCTGCTCTCCCTTTCTCTCCTTCTCCCACCTGCTCTCCCTTTCTCTCCTTCTCCCACCTGCTCTTCCTTTCTCTCCTTCTCCCACCTGCTCTCCCTTTCTCTCCTTCTCCCACCTGCTCTCCGTTTCTCTCCTTCTCCCACCTGCTCTCCCTTTCTCTCTTTCTCCCACCTGCTCTCCCTTTCTCTCCGTCTCCCACCTGCTCTCCCTTTCTCTCCTTCTCCCACCTGCTCTCCCTTTCTCTCCTTCTCCCACCTGCTCTCCCTTTCTCTCCTTCTCCCACCTGCTCTCCCTTTCTCTCCTTCTCCCACCTCCTCTCCTTTTCTCTCCTTCTCCCACCCGCTCTCCGTTTATCTCCTTCTCCCACCTGCTCTCCCTTTCTCTCCGTCTCCCACCTGCTCTCCCTTTCTCTCCTTCTCCCACCTGCTCTCCCTTTCTCTCCTTCTCCCACCTGCTCTCCCTTTCTCTCCTTCTCCCACCTGCTCTCCCTTTCTCTCCTTCTCCTACCTCCTCTCCTTTTCTCTCCTTCTCCCACCCGCTCTCCGTTTATCTCCTTCTCCCACCTGCTCTCCCTTTCTCTCCGTCTCCCACCTGCTCTCCCTTTCTCTCCTTCTCCCACCTGCTCTCCCTTTCTCTCCTTCTCCCACCTGCTCTCCCTTTCTCTCCTTCTCCCACCTGCTCTCCATTTCTCTCCTTCTCCCACCTGCTCTCCATTTCTCTACTTCTCCCACCTGCTCTCCATTTCTCTCCTTCTCCCACCTCCTCTCCCTTTCTCTCTTTCTCCCACCCGCTCTCCATTTCTCTCCTTCTCTCACCCGCTCTCCATTTCTCTCCTCCCACCTGCTCTCACTTTCTCTCCTTCTCCCACCCGCTCTCCATTTCTCTCCTTCTCCCACCTGCTCTCACTTTCTCTGCTTCTCCCACCTGCTCTCCGTTTCTCTCCTTCTCCCACCTGCTCTCCCTTTCTCTCCTTCTCCCACCTGCTCTCCCTTTCTCTCCTTCTCCCACCTACTCTTCCTTTCTCTCCTTCTCCCACCTGCTCTCCCTTCTCTCTCCTTCTCCCACCTGCTCTCCGTTTCTCTCCTTCTCCCACCTGCTCTCCCTTTCTCTCTTTCTCCCACCTGCTCTCCCTTTCTCTCCGTCTCCCACCTGCTCTCCCTTTCTCTCCTTCTCCCACCTGCTCTCCCTTTCTCTCCTTCTCCCACCTCCTCTCCTGTTCTCTCCTTCTCCCACCCGCTCTCCCTTTCTCTCCTTCTCCCACCTGCTCTCCCTTTCTCTCCGTCTCCCACCTGCTCTCCCTTTCTCTCCTTCTCCCACCTGCTCTCCCTTTCTCTCCTTCTCCCACCTGCTCTCCCTTTCTCTCCTTCTCCCACCTGCTCTCCCTTTCTCTCCTTCTCCCACCTGCTT